>NW_004444014.1:8520064-8548308 GCF_000243295.1 Trichechus manatus latirostris | reverse complement strand
AGCCTGGTACTGGTACAACAACAGATACATAGACCAATGGAACAGAATTGAGAATCCAGACATAAATTCATCCACCTATGAGCAGCTGATATTTGAGAAAGGTCCAAATCCCGTTAACTGGGGAAAAGACAGTCCCTTTAAAAAATGGTGCTGGCATAACTGGACACCCATCTGCAAAAAACTGAAAAAAGATGCATGCCTCATACCATGCACCAGCACTAACTCAAAGTGGCTTGAAGACTTAAACATAAAATCAAAAACAACAAAGATCCTGGAAGAAAAAATAGGGACAATGCTATGAGCCCTAACACATGGCATAAACACAATACGAACCATAAGTAAAAATGCATAAAAACTAGCAGAGAGATTAGATAACTGAGAGCTTCTAAAAATCAAACACCTATGCTCTTGAAAAGACTTCAGCAAAAGAGGAAAAAGACAACCTATAGACTGGAAAAAAAATTTTGGCTACAACAAATCCGATCAGCATCTAATCTGTAAAATCTACAAGATACTGCAAAACCTCAACAACAAAAAGACAAATCAACAAATTAAAAATGGACAAAGGATATGAACAGACCCTTCACCAAAGAAGATGTTCAGGCGGCTAACAGACACATGAAGAAATGCTTGCGATCATTAGCATTAGAGAAATGCAGATCAAAACTACAATGAGATATCATCTCACCCCAACAATGCTAGCACAAAATAATAAATACTGGAGAGGTTGTGGAGAGACTGGAACAGTTATACACTGTTGGTGGGAATACAAAATGGTACAAGTACTTTGGAAATCAATTTCCACTTCTTTAAAAAGCTAGAAATAGAAGTACCATACTATCCAGCTATCCTGCTCCTTGGAATATATCCTAGAGAAATAAGAGCCATCACATGAATAGATATATGCACACGCATGTTCATTGCAGCACTGTTCACAATAGCAAAAAGATGGAAACAACCTAGGTGCCCATCAATGAATGAATGGGTAAACAAATTATGGTATATCCACACAATGGAATTCTACGCAACAATAAAGAACAATGATGAAGCCGTGAAATATATAACATGGAGAAATCTGGAGGACATTATGCTGAGTGAATTTAGTCAGTCACAGAAGGACAAATATTGTATAAGACCACTATCATAGGCTACCACCAATGACCGCCCTCACAGGGAACACAACAGGGAGTCCCGGATGGAGCAGGAGAAAGGTGGGATGCAGACCTAAATTCTAGTAAGAAGACCAGACTTAATGGTGTGACTAAGACTGGAGGAACACCAGAAAGCATGGCCCCAGGATTCTCTATCGGCCCAGAACTAAAACAATTTATGAGGCTAACTCTTCAGACAGGTATTCGACTGGACTGTAAGATATAAAATAATATTCATGAGGAGTGTGCCTCTTAGTTCATGTAGATACAAGAGAGTAAATGGGCAGCTTCTGTCCGGAGGTGAGATGGGAAAGCAGAGGGGGTTAGGAGCTGATCAAATGAACATGCGGAATCAGGGGTGGAAAAGAGGAGTGTGCTGTCACAGTATGGGGAGAGCAATTAGGGTCACATAACACCAGTTTTTGTATGGGAGACTAACTTGAAATGTAAACTTCATCTAAACTACAACAATAAAAAAAGAAAAAAAGATTGAAGTTATCAAAGATTTCATTTTACTTAGATCCACAGTCAACACCCATGGAAGCAGCAGTCAAGAAATCAAACAATGCATTCCATTGGGCAAATCTGCTGCAAAAGACCTCTTTAAAGTGTTAGAAAGCAAACATGTCATTTTAAGGACTAAGGTGCACCTCATCCAAGCCTTGGTGTTCTCAATCACCTCATATGTGTGCTAAAGCTGGGCAGTCAATAAGGAATATTGAAGAAGAATTGACACCTTTGAATTATGGTGTTGATGAACAATACTGAATATACTATGGACTGCCAAAAGAATGAACAAATGTGTCTTGGAAGAAGTACAGCCAAAATGCTCCTTAGAAGTGAGGATAATGAGACTTCATCTCAAATGCTTTGGACTTGTTATCAGGAGAGATCACTCCCTGGAGAAGGACATTATGAGTGGTAAAGTAGAGGGTCAGTGAAAAAGAGGAAGATCCTCCACAAGACGGATTGACACAGTAGCTGTAACAATGGGCTCAAGCATAACAAGGATCTTGAGGATAGCTCAGGACCAGGCTGTGTTTCGTTCTCTTGTACATAGGAATGGCACCTAACAACAACAACAAAGTCAGACTCTGAGGATATAATATTGAATAAAATGTAATCACTATTCTTATAGTCTTATTCACAGTCTAATTGAAAAGAGACAAATAATCACATTACATTCTGAAAATGTAATGATATTTTATACAAAATGCTATGGGCACTCACAGAAGGCAAAAGAGGAGGAAAGGAACAGGAGGACTTTGAGTTGATTCTTAAAGGAAGAGAGGGAATTCACAAGAAAGGGGAAAGGGAAAACATTCTGGGCAAAGAGAACATAATTGTACAGGCATGGTTATTGTTACTGATTGAATTATGTCCTCCAAAAATGTATGTTAACTTGGCTAGGCCATGATTCCCAATATTGTGTGGTTGTCCACTTTTTTGTGATCTGATGTGATTATCCTCTGTGTTGTAAATTCTAACCTCTGTGATGCAGGATTCGAGGCTGTTACGTTAATGAGGCAGAACTCAATCTACAGGATTACGTTTTATCTTCAGTCAGTCTCTTCTGAGATTATAAAAGTGGGAATCCAGCAGAGAAGAGAGGGACCTCCTATCACCAAGATTGAAGAACCAGGAGGGTAGCATGTCCTTTGTACCCAGGGTCCCTGCACTGAGAAGCTGCTAGACCAGGGGAAGACTGATGACAAGGACCTTCCCCCAGAGCTGACAGAGAGAGAGAGCTTTCTCTTGGAGCTGGAAAGCTGAATTCAGACTTCTAGCCTCTTAGACTGTGAGAGAAGAAATTTCTCTTTGTTAAGGTCATCCACAGTAAAGCTACCACAGTAAACTGGGCTAAAAGTCCAAATTCAGGGTGTCAGCTCCAGGGGAAGTCTTTCTATCTCTGTTGGCTCTGGAGGAAGATCCTTCTCATCAATCTTCCCCTGGACTAGGAGCTTCTCTGCACAGGAATCCCCAGTCCAAAGGACTTGCTCTGCTACAAGCACTGCTTTCTTGGTGGTATGAGGTTCCCCTGTCTTTCTGCTTGCTTCTCTCTTTTATATCCCCAAAAAAACCGGCTCAAGACAACAATCCAATCCTATAGATTAAGTCCTGCCTCATCAACACAACTGCAGTCCATCCCCCATCATTAACACCATGGAGGAAGGATTTACAACACGTAGGAAAATCACATCAGATGACAAAATGGTTGACAATAACACAATACCGGGAATCACGACCCAGCCAAATTCATATACACATTTTTTGGGGGACACAATTCAATCCATGACATTCCACTCTTTAGCCCCCAAAAAATCATGTCCTTGCAACATGCAAAACATATTCACCCCATCTTATCATAGCAAAAGTCTTAACTCCAAGTCCAAAATCCAATAATTCCTCTTCATCAGTGAAATCTAGAATACAAGTTATCTACTTCCAAAGGTACAATTACAGAACAGGAATAAGCTAGACATTTCCATTACAAATGGGAGAAACTAGGGGGAAAGAAGGGTTAAGAGGCATCAAGTGAGTCAGTAGAACACGTTACATTAGCCTTCAAGGCTTTAAAAATAATCCTTTGTTCTCTGAAACAATTTGCACAATGGCCCTGCCCTCCAGACTCTAGGTATTGGCCATGCTCTCCAGATTCTGAGTGGAGACCCCTCAGCCCTGGGTTTCAGCTCCACCTTCGAGGCCCACTGGGGGGGCAACTCTGCTACTTCGGCTTTAGGCACACCATTCTCCACGTCCATTGGAATGGTGACTCCAGCCTTAGAAAAACCAGAGACCGTGGCTCCACCCTTTGAAACTCCTGAGGTTGGCCATACCTTTTGAGACAGAGGCAGCTCAGTTTCCTGTGTTCCTTGTCTCTTCAGCTTCTACTTTTGCTTCCTTGGCATCTTGGTCCTTGGGCCCCACAGTTGCATCTGCCCTGCTGGGGCAAGTGCTCCAAAGCTCTGTAATGCTACCAATAAGTGCCTGGAGGCACCCCACTCCTCCAGGTATCCTCCTGCACAGAGGCACTCAGCTCTCTTGCTCCATGGGTTGGCTCCAGCTCTGTCTCGCACTTGTCTCCTGGTTCTGCTGCTGCTGGTTCTCTGCTGCTTCTCTGCTGCTTCCCATCTTCTGCTACTAGTGGTCCTCTGCTTCTTCTGGTCCCGTATCCATTCACAGTTTCAAAACCACTCTCACATTTAAGATATCTGTTAGAGCAGCACCCCACTCTCTCAGTACCAAATTCTGTCTTACTTATGTAGTGTTGCTATAACAGAAATACCACAAATGGATAACTTTAACAAAGAGAAATTTATTTTCTCACAGTAAAGTAGGCTAAAAGTCCAAATTCAGGGTGTCAGCCCCAGGGGAAGACTTTCTCTCTCTATTGTCTCTGGAGGAAGGTCCTTCTCCACCATCTTCTCCTGGACTAGGAGCTTCTTCTCATAGGAACCCTGGGTCCAAGGGACTTGTTTTGCTCCCAGCACTGCTTTCTTGGTGGTACAATGTACCCCTGTCTCTCTGTTTGCTTCTTTCTTTCACATCTCAAAGAAACTGGCTCAAGTCATAATCCAATCCTGTAGATTTAGTCCTGCCTCAACAACACAACTGACGACCATGCCCTCTCATTAACATCATAGAGGCAGGATTTACAACACATAGGAAAATCATATCAGACTACAAAATGGTGGACAATCACACATTATCAGAAATCATGGCTCAGCCAAATTGATACACACATTTTTGGGGAGACACAGTTCAAACAATGACAATAACTAAGACAGGATTATCAAAAACATACAGTTTATTTGCAAGTTTAAGCAGTTTTCTAGGCCTGGGACTCACGGCAAATGTTGACATGGAAGGAAATGTGTCAGACACCAAGATCACGAAGGTTAGTAAACAATACACTAGGGGTTTGGAGTTTATCCTTCACGTTATACAAAATCATGCAAGGACTATGTTATGGAGTGGATTGTGTCCCACAAAGGATACGTGGTATAAATCCTAACCTCTATACCTGTGGTTATAATTCCATTTGAGTTGCCTTTGTTATGTTAATGAGATAGGATTAGTGTAGGGTGTGTCTTGATTTAATCTATTACAAGACATAAAAGGAGCAGAATTAAGCAAGCCCAGATGGGAGAAGATGGATGCCGTGCCACATGAAGATCACCAAGGAGCCAAGGAATAAGGACTTTCCCCCAGATCCAAGAGAGAGAGAGAAAGCCTTCCCTTAGAGCCAGCTCCCTGAATCCAGACGTCTAGTCTCCTAAATGTGAGAAAATAAATTTCTCTTTGTTATAGCCACCCACTTGTGATATTTGTGTTATACCAGCATTATATAACTAAGACAGACTACAATTGGAAGCGAAATATTATTGGATTATTGGATTTGAATTCTAGAAAGATTTTTTGATAGCAGTGCACAAAATGGAGAACAGCAACGCAGTCTGGAAAAGAAATATTTCATACCTTACTGTATTCTCATTCACATTATTCTTAGTATAATATTTTACTGTCCTATCTATTCAACAGCATGTGAAACGCTCTAAAGAAAGGTGATATTGCCGTACATATTTTATTTTCTGCAACCACAAAGCACAAAGTAAGGCACGTAGCTTTTCAGTAAAATGATACTGATTAAATGTTTAATTAAACTTTACTTTAAGCCTAGACCCCTGCTGAGTGGAGAAAGATTTCATTCCTGCCCTGCAGGAGAGGAACAGCTGTATTCTCCTCCCTTGAAGAGATATCTTAACCTGTCCAGAAAGGGGAAATAACTACATCCGTACCAGGGAGGTGTTGGGAAGTTTAATTAGCTAGTGTTTATAATCTTCTTTGAAGCTGACAAGTGCTAATTACGTTTTTCCCACTTTAAGACTCTGAGTCACATGGACCATATCTTAAGAGCTCCCAAATAAAGAAAGTTTTACGTTCACAAACTGAGCTGTGTAGATTTTGCAAACACATTTTCTAATAAGAATGTCTTAGGGTTGACCAAGTCACTCTGCTAAGGTGTGAGGTTGAGAGATTTACAGATGAATTTATAAGAAAACATGCTGACTCTGTTAATATCATAAAAATGACAGGCGCCATCATGAAGTATGGCTCCATGAAGTGATTCCCTTTTCCCTTAGGGATCTCCTACTGATTACCTCTGCCACTACCTTGATGGATTCAGGGCCATAGCTCTCTATAAAATTCAAGGATGGACTCCCTTAATTCTCTATAGCTAATCACTACAAGAAAAAAATCACTGGCAATTTATTAAAGAGAGTTATATAGAAGTAATATACAAATCAACCTAGGAAAATCTACTGTCTAGTGGGAGGTTTCCATGCCTAGTCATGGTCAGTATCTATGTGAGAGAGTCATCTGACCCTAACATGAAACACTGTCCTCAAAACTATTTTAAGCCTACAAAACCGAAGTCCCTAAAACTGAGATACTCAAGTTCCTGTCTTGCCTATAAAAATCCCATCTTTAGAATTTTTGTTTCCATTTTGAGGACCTGCCTCTATTTCAGATGATTCACATTAGGAGCATCCATTTTCTTTAAAAGAGTACTTGTCCCCTACTAAAAGGTAAGTAGCCTTACCATGGACTTCAATATGCCAAAATTTTTAAAAACATATCCCAATAAGATCAATATTTATATAAAAGACTTATACAATGGGAATCAGGCAGCAATGAATAAAGTCAGTGATCAAGCATTTCTGAAACTGCCTAGAGCAACCTTGTGGTTATTTGCGTCAAAAGCATATTATATGAAAGCAGTACTTAACGGAAATGGATTCCTACATGTTGGAGACAATACACTAGGGGAGCCAATAACTATGAACAATATTGATATCTACTGATCATCAAGTGTCACTTGTGTTCTAGGCATTATGCTATATGTTTTGCATGTAATACTTCATTTAATTCTCTTAACAACTCTATGAAATAGGTATAATCTGCAATATGGAGCTGATGAAACTGAAAATTTGAGTGAGTAGGAAACTTGTTCAAGACCATTCAGTTAATAAATTGAACTTTGGGGATTGGATTATTTGGATCAAAAGTCTGGAGAGGGAGAATTCTGGGAAGTTGGTGGCATAAATAGACCATTGTTCCAATCCTCCCCCACAAATACAAGAAATAAAATGAATAAACAGTGCTCGGCTTTGAAGGACTCTGAATTGGGGAGCAAAGGAAGGCAGCAGGGAACTGCAGGCAGACAAGAATCAACAACAGGTCACATACAGTAGGAAAATCGCTTCTCCCTTCCTCCTTGTTCCTAGCCCCAACCACGCAGGCCACCAGCTGCTGTGAAGTGGGGAAGTGGCCTCAGAAAAGGAGGAGCCTGCTTCCCTAACCACCACAGCCTTTGCTTGTACAAAAAGACAGGACCCTAATCTTCTGCTCTAAAATCAACAAAGCAGACCTCCACAGGGGTCCATTTGGAGTATGCCAGCACCTCCCCAACCTGGACACTATTGGCTGCAAGCCTACTGTGAATTGTCACAGAAGGCTGGTGCACTGGAGTAGGCTCTCATAGTCAGCACTCTACCTGCCTTCCCCTGTACCTCATAGCTCTGGCCTCTGAAACCAACAGGACAAACCTCCCTGGAGGTCAATTAGTGTTAGTCTGCCCCCACTTCTGGTTGTCATTGAAGACAGCTGACTGAAGCTGCTGTGTGCTAGGAAGCAAGAGTCTTGAGTGGAGGCTGCACTCACAGTCAATAATCTACTGGGGGAACTCTAATAGCAACAAGACAGACCACCATGGGGATCTGACCAGATTGTGATACCCCCTCCCCTACCTGGTAATTGTTGGTTGCCAGACTGTTGCAAATTGCTACAGAAGGCCCCCACAGTGATACTTACTCCCATAGTCAGAACTGTACCTGCCTCCCTGTGCACCCCATAGCTCAGGCCTCTGAAACCAACAGGACAGATCCTCTTGGGGATCAGTTTGTGCCTGTCTGCTCCCACCTCCAGTGAGAGCTGAGGACTGCTGACTGAAGCTGCAGGCTATACCTACAGCCAACATACTATGGGGTGGGCTCTGATAGCAACAAGGCAGACCTCCCTGGGGGTCCATTTGGAATGTGACAACCTTTCCCCCAACTGGTAATTTTTGGCCGCTGGACTGATATGAAAGCCTACAGAAGGTTCCCTACAGCAGAGTCAGAAGGTGGGTTATCCAAGTGGAGACTGCTCCCTCAACAACCACAGGACCACTGGGGCTCTGAAACCAGCAAGACAGACCTCTCAGAAGTCCTGAGGAGTGCCAGCCCCTCCTTCTCCTGAAACAGAGGGAAATCTGCTCGTGCTTCCCCAGAATGCCAGCTCAGACATAAGCCGCTCCCACAGAGCAAGGAAGGAAGCTTAGAGCAAAACCAAAGGATAACAACCAGCCCCAAAGGGCGCTCACCGGGTGTGGGTTTTGTGACGAAAAATGTGGTTGCAGAAACAAAGAATGGAAGGGAATAATAACCAGACAGACAGGACTGTGCCCCCTGGTAGACAGATTGATTAGTACAAGATATCTCGCCTGGGTTGTGGTGCCCACTGGTGGACAGACTGACCACAGTGTGTTCTCTGGTGTGTTTGGGAGAGACTGAAAGTTGAAAAATGAGACATAGAACTTCTGAATCCTAATTAAACTAGGGAGGGAGAAGGAGCTATCATAGAGAGGGAGAGGAAATAGTAAGAAAAGGTTGAAGGTTCTGCCCGGTTAAGTGTTTTTTGCAGTAAGTAGTGTGGACAAAAACACTAAATACTGGGGAAAACTGAGAAAGTTAACACCCTTGAAAATTCCAATTCCCCAACAAAAAGTCACAAGACACACAAAGAACAGAGAATCAATGGCCCCATCAAATAAACATGACAAAAGGAGTAAAAGAGCTTCTATGGATGACCAAATAGTGAAAAAAATGCAAGAATTTAATACAAAAACATTAAACAGAATTAAAGAACTAAGGGAAAACACAAAGAGCTAAAAGAAATAAGGAAAACAATGCAAAAACAAAATGAGGAACTAAAAAAAGATATTGCAACTAAAAGGGACAATAACTAAAATGAGAAATACAATAAAAAGACTTACAAACAGATTTGAAAACCTTCTGGAAAAGATTCACCATTCTAGATGCCATTAAGAACATTCACAATTCATGGAAGGAGGTCAAAGTGGAAGAAGTTGATGCCAACCCTCACGGATGACTTTGAGGGGTTCAAGACTTCAGTGGAGGAAAAAATAAAGATGTGGTGGAAATAGCAAGAGGATTAGAATTAGAAGTGGAGCTTGAAGATGTGACTGAATTGCTGCAATCTTATGATAAAATTTTAATGGATAAGGAGTTGCTTTTTATGGATGAGGAAAGAAAGTGGTTTCTTGAGATGGAATCTACTCCTGGTAAAGATGCTGTGAACATTGTTGAAATGACAACAAAGGATTTAGAATTTTACATAAACTTAGTTGATAAAGCAGCAGCAGAGTTTGAGAGGAATGATTCCAATTTTGAAAGAAGTCCTATTGTGAGTAAAATGCTATCAAAAAGCATCACATACTGCAGAAAAATCTTTCCTGAAAGAAAGAATCAACTAATGTGGCAACCTTCATTGTTGTCGTATTTTAAGAAATTGCCAGAGCCACCCCAGCCTTCAGCAACCACCACCGTGATCAGTCAGTAGCCATCAACATCGAGGTAAGGCCCACCACAAGCAAAAAAATTACAACTTGATGAAAGCTCCTATGATAGCATTTTTTAGCAACAAAGTATTTTTTAATTAAGGTTTATACATTGTGTTTTTTAGACATAATGATATTGCACACTTAATAGACTACAGTATGGTGTAAACATAACTTTTTTATGCACTGGGAAACCAAAAATATTGTGCAACTCACTTTATCATGATATTTGTTTTATCGCAGTAGTCTGGAACAGAATTCACAATATCTCCAACGTATGCCTGTAACAAAAATGCAGAAGTAAGTCATTTCTTATTGGTAGTTACAATGAATGTAAATGGATTAAATGCTCCAATCAAAAGTCAGAGAGTGGCAGAATGGATAAAAAAACATGATTCAACTGTATGGTGTTCACAAGAGACACACCTTAAACCCAAGGAAACAAATAGGTTGAAAGTGAAAGGATGGAAAAACAACTATTCTATGCAAAAAATAACCCAAAGAGAACAGGGATAAGAATCTTAATATCAAACAAAGTAGACTATAAGACAAAATCTGTTAGGAAAGATAAAGATGGAAATTATATAGTAATAAAAGGGCCAGTTAATCAAGAAGATTTAACAATCATAAATATATATGCATCCAACAACCAACATCCAGGCACCTAAATATATAAAGGAAACACTCATAGAATTGAAGTGAGAAATAGATAACCAAAAACCAAACCCAATGCTGTTGAGTGGATTCCTACTCACAGTGAACCTATAGGACAGAGTAGTACTTCCCAATGGGGTTTCCAAGGAGCCACTGATGGATTTCAACTGTTGACTTTGTGGTTAGCAACTGAGCTCTTGAACAATGCAGTAGAATAATAGCTGGAGATTTCAATTCACCACTTTCAGTATTGGACAGAACATCTGGAAAGAAGATCAACAAGGAAACAGAGGATTTGAATGAAAGTATAAACCAACTAAACTTACCAGACATATATAGAACACTCTACCCCAAAATAACACAATGCATATTCTACTCCAGTGCACGTGAATCGTTCTCCAAGATGTGTTGTTGCCAGGCACTTCTGAGTCAGTTCCAACCCATAGCGACACTATATATGACAGAACGAAACACTGCCTGCTTCTGCGCCGTGCTCACAATCATTGTTATACTTGAGCCCATTGTTGCAATCACTGTGTCAATCCATCCCATTGAGGGTCTTCCTCTCTTTCAATGACCCTGTACTTTACCAAGCATGATGTCCTTCTCCAGGGACTGCTCCCCCATGAAAACATGTCCAAAGTATGTAACACATAGTCTCACCATCCTTGCTTCTAAGAAGCATTCTGGTTGTACTTCTTCCAAGACAGATTTGTTCGTTCTTTTGGCAGTCCATAGCACATTCAATATTCTTTGCCAACACTGCAGTAGTAGACCATATGATTCTCTCATTCAGTCTTCCCTATTAATTGTCCAGCTTTTGCATGCATGTGATTCGATTGAAAATACCATGGCTAAGGCACACCTTAGTCTTCAAGGTGACATCTTTGCTTTTCAACACTTTAAAGAGATCTTTTGCAGCAGATTTGCCCAATGCAATGCATCTTTTTATTTCTTGACTGCTGCTTCCATGTGTGTTGATTGTGGCTCCAAGTAAAATGAAATTCTTGACGACTTCAATCTTTTCTCCATTTATCATGATGTTGCTTATTGGTCCAGTTGTGAGGATTTTTGTTTTCTTTATGTTGAGGTGTAAGCCATACTAAAGGCTGTGGTCTTTGATCTTAATCAGTAAGTGCTTCAAGTCCTCTTCACTTTCAGCAAGCAAAGTTGTGTCATCTACATAACACAGGTTGTTAATAAGTCTTCCTCCAATACTGATGCCGCCTTCTTCTTCATATAGTATAGTTTCTCAGATTATTCGCTCAGCATACAAACTGAATAGTTATGGTGAAATGATAAAACTCTGATGCACACCTTTCCTGACTTTAAACCACGCTATATCCCCTTGTTCTGTCCAAACAACTGCCTCCTGATCTATGCACAGGTTCTTAAAGAGCACAGTTAAGTATTCTGGAATTCCCACTCTTTGCAAGGTTATCCATAATTTATTATGATCCACACAATCGAATGTCTTTGCATACTCAATAAAACACAGGTAAACATCTTTCTGGTATTCTCTGCTTTCAGCCAGGATCCATATGACATCAACAATGATATCTGTGGTTCCACGTCCTCTTCTGAATCCGGCCTGAATTTCTGGCAGTTTGCTGTCGATATACTGCTGCAGCTGCTTTTGAATGATCTTCAGCAAAATTTTGGTTGCGTGTGATATTAATGATATTGTTCAATAATTTCCACATTCAGTTAAATCACCTTTCTTGGGAATAGGTATAAATATGGATCTCTTCCAGTTGGTTGGCCAAGTAGCTGTCTTCCAAATTTCTTGGCATAAATGAGTGAGCACTTCCCGCTCTGCATCCATTTGTTGAAACATCTCAATTGATATTCCATCAATTCCCAGAGACTTGTTTTTCCCCAATGCCTTCATTGCAGCTGGACTTCTTTCTTCGGTACCATTAGTTCCTGATCATATGCTACCTTTTGAAATGGTTGAACTTTGACCAATTCTTTTTCGTATAGTGACTCTGTATTCCTTCCATCTTCTTTTGATGCTTCCTGTGGCATTTAATATTTTCCCCGTAGAATACTTCACTATTGCAACTCGAGGCTTTTATTTTTTCTTCAGTTCTTTCAGCTTGAGAAATGCTGAGCGTGTTCTTCCCTTTTGGTTTTCTATCTCCAGCTCTTTGCACATGTCATTATAATACTTTTTCTTCTCAAGCCACCCTTTCAAATCTTCTGTTCAGTTCTTTTACTTCATCATTTCTTCCTTTTGCTTTAGCTACTTGACATTCAAGAGCAAGTTTCAGAGTTTCTTCTGATATCCATTTTGATCTTTTCTTTCTTTCTTGTTTTTTTTAATGACCTCTTGCTTTCTTTATGTATGATGTCTTTGATGTCATTCTACAACTCATCTGGTATTTGGTCATTAGTGTTCAATGTGTCAAATCTATTCTTGAGATGGTCTCTAAATTCAGGTGGGATACACTCAAGGTTGTACTTTGGCTCTCATGCACTTGTTCTAATTGTCTTCAGTGTCAACCTGAACTTGCATATGAGCAATTGATGGTCTGTTCTGCAGTTGGCCCCTGGCATTGTTCTAACTGATGATGTTGAGCTTTTCCATGGTCTCTTTCCACAGGTGTAGTAAATTTGATTTCTCTGTATCTATCTGGTGAGCTCCATCTATTTAGTCATCGTTTATGTTGGTGAAAAAAGGTATTTGCAATGAAGAAGTCATTGGTCTTGCAAAATTTTATCATGTAATCTCTGGCATATTTCCTATCACCAAAGTCATATTTTCCAACTATCGATCCTTCTGCTTTGTTTCTAACTTTTACATTCCAAACACCAGTAATTATCAATGCATCCTGATTATGTGTTCGATCAATTTCAGGCTGCAGAAGCTGTTAAAATATTCAATTTCTTCATCTTTGACCTTAGTGGTTGGTGTGTGAATTTGAATAATAGTTGTATTAACTGATCTTCCTTGTAGGCATATGGATATTATCCTATCACTGACAACATTGTACTTCAGGATAGATCTTGAAATGTTCTTTTTGACAATGAGTACAATGCCATTCCTCTTCCAGTTGTCATTCCTGGCATAGTAGACCATATGATTCTCCCATTCAAAATGGCCAATATGAGTCCATTTCAGCTTACTAATGCCTAGGATATTACTGTTTATGCATTCCTTTTCATTTTTGAAAATTTCTGATTTTCCTAGATTCATACTTCATAAATTCCATGTTCCGATTCTTAACAGATGTTTGCAGCTGTTTCTTCTCATTTTCAGTCTTGCCACATCAGCAAATGAAGGTCCTGAAAGCTTGACTCATCCACATCATTAAGGTTGACTCTACTTTGAGGTGCTTGCTGAAAATGAAGAGGACTTGAAACTCTTACTGATTAAGATCAAAGACCACAGCCTTCAGTATGGATTACACCTCAACATAAAGAAAACAAAAATCCACACAACTGGATCAATAAGCAACATGATAAAAGGAGAAAAGTTTGAAGTCGTCAAGGATTTCATTTTACTTGGATTCACAATCAACACCCATGGAAGCAGCAGTCAAGAAATGAAAAGTTACATTGCATTTGGCAAATCTGCTGCAAAAGACCTCTTTAAAGTGTTGAAAAGCAAAGATGTCACCTTGAAGACTAAAGTGCACCTGGCCCAAGCCATGGTATTTTAAATCACATCATATGCATGGAAAAGATGGACAACAAATAAGGAAGACCGAAGAATTGACGCCTTTGAATTGTGGTGTTGGCAAAGAATATTGAATGTGCTATGGACTGCCAAAAGAACAAACAAATCTGTCTTGGAAGAAGTACAACCAGAATGCTTCTTAGAAGCAAGGATGGTGAGACTACATCTTACATACTTTGGGTATATTGTCAATAGGGAGCAGTCCCTAGAGAAGGACATAATATTTGGTAAAGTACAGGGTCATCGAAAAAGAGGAAGACCTTCAATGAAATGGATTGACACAGTGGCTGCAACAATGGGCTCAAGCACAACAACTATTGTGAGGATGGTGCAGGATCGGGCAGTGTTTTGTTGTGTGGTACATAGGGTCGCTATGAGTAGGAACTGACTCGAAGGCACCTAACAACAACTACTTTGAGGAGGCAGCTCTTCCTCAGTCATCTTTTAAGTGCCTTTCAACCTGGGGGGCTTGTCTTCTGGCACTATATCAGACAATGTTCCCCTGCTATTCATAAGGTCTTCACTGGCTAATTCTTTTCAGAAATAGACTTTCGGGTCCTTTTTCCTAGTCTGTCTTAGTTTGGAAGCTCAGCTGAAACCTGTCCACCATGGGTGACCCTGCTGGTATCTGAATACCAGTGGCATAGCTTCTAGCATCACAGAAACATGCAAGCCCCCACAGTATGACAAACTGACAGACAGGTGGAAGTTCTCCAGGATAGACCACAAGTTAGTTAACAAAGCAAGTCTTGATAAATTGAAAAAGATTGAAATCATACAAAGTATTTTCTCTGACCACAATGGAGTGAAGCTAGCTATCAATAACAGAAAAAACCTGGAAAATACACAAACATAAGGAAATTAAACAACCCACTATCAAATTACCAATGGGTCAAGGAAGAAATCAAAATTGCCTGGAGTCAAATGAAAATGAAAGCACAACATACCAACACTTATAGGATACAGTGAAGGCGGTACTCAGAGGGAAACTTATAGCAATAAATGCCTACATTAAGAAAGAAGAAAGATCTCAAATCAACAGCCTAATTCAACAACTCCAGGAACCAGAAAGGAGTAGCAAACTATGCCTAAATCTATCATAAGAAAGGAAATAACTAAGATCAGAACAGAAATAAAATTGAAAACAGAAAAAAAACAATAGAATTAATAAAACCAGAAATTGATTCTTTGAAAAGATCAAAAAAATTGACAAAACTTTAGCTAGACTAACAAAGAAGAATACAAATAAAATAAAAAATGAAAGAGGGGACATTACAACTGACCCAATAAAAATAAAGAGAATTATGACAGAATATTACAACAAACTATATGGCAACAAATGATAATTCAGATGAAATGGACTAACTTTTAGAAGCACACAGTCTACCCAAACTGACTCAGTAGGAAATAGAAAGTTTCAACAGACTCATAATAAGTTAAGAGAGATAATCAGTGATCAAAAGCCACCACCACCACCCCACCAAAAAAAATTTAAAAAAAGTCTTGGTCCCAATGATTCTAATGGGGAATTCTACCAAACATTTAGAGAATAATTGACATAATAGTGTTTAAACTCTTCTGTCATGGATTGAATTGTGTCCCTCCAAAATATCTGTCAACTTGGCTAGGTCATGATTCCCAGTATTGTATGATTGTCTACCATTTTGTCATCTGATGTAGTTTCCCCATGTGTTGTAAATCCTATCACTATGAAGTAAAGAGATGGATTAGTGGCAGTTATATTGATGGAATCTACAAGATTAGGTTGTGTCTTAAGCCAATCTCTTTTGAGATACATAAGAGAGAAGCCATCAGAGACATAGGGGGACATCATATCACCAAGAAAGCAGCACCGGGAGCAGAGCGTGTCCTTTGGACCTGAGTTTCCTGTGCTGAGATGCTTCCAGACCAAGGGAAGACTGATGAGAAGGACCTTCTTCCAGAGCTGACAGAGAGAGAAAGCCTTCCCCTGGAGCTGACACCCTGAATTTGGACTTCTAGCCTACTGGACTGTGAGAGAATAAACTTCTCTTTGTTGAAGCCATCCACTTGTGGTATTTCTGTTATAGCAGCACTAGATAACCAAGACACTTTTCCAAAAGATAGAGGAGGAATAAATATTTCCTAATTCATTCTCTGAAGTGAACATAACCCTGACACTGAAACAAAACAAAGACACCACAAAAAAAGAAAACTACAGGTCAATATCTCTTATGAATAAAGATACAAAAATCTTCAACAAAATACTAACAAACAGAATCCAACAGCATATTAAAAGTTATATACCATCACCAAGTGGGATTTATTCCAGGAATGCAGGGATGGGTCAACATTAGAAAATCAATCAATGCAATACACCACATCAACAGAACAAAGGAAAAGAAATAAAAGGTATCCAAATTGGAAAAAAAGTAAAATTATCTCTATTCATAGATGATATGATCCTATTTATAGAAAATCCCAGAAAGCCCGCAAGAAAACTCTAGAGCTAACAGAGGAATTTATCAGTTTCAGGGTACAAGGTCAACAACAACAAAAAAAAAACAGTTGTGTTTCTGTACACCAGCAGTGAGAACTCTTAAAGGGAAATTAATGAAACAATTCCATTTACAATAGCATCTGTGATGGTTAAGATTGTGTGTCAACTTGGCTAGGTCATGATTCTCAGTGGTTTGGCAATTATGATGTAGTTTGTCAGCTATGTAATGGTATAATCACCTCCATAACGAGATCTGATATAATGTAATCACCTTCACGATGAGCTCTGCTATGAGCAGCCAATCAGTTCAAAGGGAGTTTCCTTAGAGGTGTGTCCTGCATCCAAAATAGGTGAACTTTCTGGCAAAACTCACTGGCTTTTGCTCTCTCAAGATCCTGCAGCTGGGTCCTGTTCATCTGACCTCCAGTTCTTGGGACTTGAGCTAACAGCTTACCAGCTTATCTTGGGATTCATCAGCCTCTGCAGACTGTGAGCCAAAGACCTCCTGTCTGACCTGCCAATCTTAAGTTTGCCAGCCCCTGCAGCTACAGGAGTCAGGAGAAGCCACCAGTTTAACCCATGGTCTTGGGACTTTCCAGCCTCTACAATCACGTGAACCATTTTCTTGATATAAATTTCTCTCTCTCACTCTCTCTCTTTATCTAACTATATGTGTATATGCACACACTTCACTGGTTTTGCTTCTCTAGAGATCCCAGCCTAAGACATTTGATACTGTAAGTGGGGTGTGCTTTAACTGATACCTAAAATGTGGAAACAATTTTGAAACTGTGAATGGGTAGAGGCTAGAAGAGTTTTAAGGTGCCAAACAGTAAAAGCCTAGATTGCCTTGAAGATACTGTTGGTGTAATTATGGAGGTCAAAGGCAATTCTGGTGAAGGTTCAGAAGGAAGTGAAGAGAGCTGTAACACAGTAGATGGCACAGACAGGGAGAAGGAGCAATGCAGAAATGGCAGAAGCAGAACCAGGAGACTGACACAAGATTGTGTGGGAGCTGACTTATGGAGTGAGAAAGCTGAGTGCCTTTGCATAGAAGGCTTCCTGGCAGAGTAGGGTGCCTCTGGGTACTTACAGTGGAGCTAAACTTGCTAATCCATGGAGCAAGAGCTTAGTGCCTTCGGGCCAAGGCATATCAGTGGAGTAGGATGCCTCCAGGCACTTTTTGGTAGAGCTAAAGAGTTTTGGTAAACTTGTCTGAGCAGGGCCGATGGTGCGCTGACCCAAGAGGTCCAAAGCTCCGACAGGCCAAGAGACCATGGAACCAGGAGGCAGAAGCTGAAGAGACAAGGGGTACAGGAAGCAGTGCTGCCTTGGTCTCAAAGGGTAGTGTATGATCTCTGGCATCCCAAAGTGTGGAACCATGGCCTGTTGGGTCTCAAAGGGTGTGGCCATGACCTCTCAGGTTTCAAAGAGTCAAATCTTCACCTACTCATTTCCGGAGTGTGGGGTTTCTTTTCACGAGTGCCAGTGGGATGGGGCTAGATCTGTTGTCCAAAGCTGAGGGAGCAGGGCTGCCATGCCCAAAGGGCAGAAGAATGGGGCCTGCTGGGGCCAAGAGAGTGGGGTTGCCACTCAGATGGACTAGGAGAAAGTGGCCGCACAAAGCCAAGGGAGCAGAGTTGCTGTTCCAGTGAGCCTGAAAGGTGGAGCTGAAGCCCAAGGCTGAGGGGCCTCAACCCAGAGAGTGTGGCCAACACCCAGAGCCTGGAGGCAAGGCCATTGCCTAAATGGTCTCAGAGAACAGAAGATTATTTTCAAGTCTTGAGCGGTAATGTAATAGGTTCTGCTGACTTGCTTGGTGCCTGTTATCCCTTCTTTCCCCCCAGTTTCTCCCATTTGTGATGGAAATGTCTACTTTGTGCTTGTTTCACCAATGTACTTTGAAAGAAGATAACTTGCATTCTAGATTTCACAGTTGAAGAGGAATTTTGCCCCACGATGGAATTTGCTCTTAGAGTTATTTAAGACTTTTGGGATGATATGATGGATGACTGTGTTTTACATATGGGAAGAACATGAATTTTAGGGGTCCGAAGAGTTGAATGTGATGGATTGAATTATGCCTCCCAAAAATGTTTGTCAGCTTAGCTAGGCCATGATTCTCCATATTGTGTGGTTTTCCATTGTTTCATGATCTGATGTGATTATACTGTGTGTTGTAAATCCTAACTGCTATGATGTTAATGAGGCAGGATTAGAGGCTGTTAATGAGGCAAGACTCAATCTACAGGATTAAGTTGTATCTTAAGTCAATATCTTTTGAGACATAAAAGAAAGAAGTGAGCAAAGAAGGAGAAGGATCTCACACCACCAAGAAAGAAGTGCCAGGAGCGGAATGCATCCTATGGACCCAGGGTCCCTGTGCTGAAAAACTCCTAGAGCAGGGGAAGATTGATGACAAGGACCTTCCCCCAGTGCCAATGGAGAAAGAAAGCCTCCTCCTGGAAGTGGTGCCCTGAATTTGGACTTCTAGACTCCTAAACTATGAGAAAATAAATTTCTGTTTGTTAAAGCTATGCACTGTGGTATTTCTGTGATAGCCACATTAGATAACAAAGACAGCCTCTGTCTTTGTCATCTAGTGCTGCTGTAACAGAAATACCAAAAGTGGATGACTTTAACAAAGAGAAATTTATTCTCTCACAGTCTAGTAGGCTACAAGTCCAAATTCAGGGCGTCAGCTCCAGGAGAAATCTTTCTCTCTCTGTCGGTTCTGGAGGAAGGTCCTTGTCATCAGTCTTCCCTTGGTTTGGGAATATTTCAGCCCAGGAACCTCAGGTCCAAATGATGCACTCTGCTCCCAGTGCTGCTTTCTTGGTGATAAGAAGTCCCCATGTCTCTCTGCTCATTTCTCTCTTTTATATCTCAAAAGAGACTGGCTTAAAGCACTATCTAATTTTGTAGATCTCATCAACGTAACTGCCACTAATCCATCTCATTAACATCATAGTGGTAGGATTTATAACATATAGGAATATCACATCAGATGACAAAATGGTAGACTATCATACAGTACTAGGAATCAAGACCTAGACAAGTTGATAGATAATTTTGGGGACACAATTCAATCCATGACAGCATCTAAAAGAATAAAATACCTAGGAACAAATCTAACCAGGGATATGAAAGACTTATACAATGAAAACTATAAAACATTGCTGAAAGAAATTAAAGAAAACTTAAATAAATGGAAAGATGCTCCATGTTCGTGGATTAGAAGACTTAATATTGTTAAGATATCAATACTACCCAAAGCAATCTATAGATTCAACACAATCCTGATCAAAATTCTAACAACCTTCTTTACAGAAATAGAAAAACCAATCCTCAACTTTATATGGAATGGCAAGACGCCTCAAACAGCTAAAGCAATGTTGAAAGAGAAGAACAAAGCAGGAGGACTCACACTTGCTAATTTTAAAGCATACTATTTAGCTACAATAATCAAAATAGTCTGGTACGTGTATAACAATAGAGACATAGATGAATGGAATAGAATTGAGAGTCTAGAAATAAACCCGTACATCTATGGTCAACTGATGTTTGACAAGAGTGCTAAGTCCATTCAATGCAGAAAGAAGAGTCTCTTCAACAAACAGTGCTGGGAAAATTGGATTTCCACATGCAGAAACATGAAACAGGATCCATGCCTCACAACATACACAAAAACAAATTGAAAATGGATTAAGGACCTAAATGTGCAAACTAAAGCCACAAAATTCTTAGAAGAAAAAGCATTGACAATACTGACAGGACTATCTTTTAACAATGGGTTATCTAATATAATAACAAAAATAAAAATAGCAAAAGACAAAATAAATTAATGGGACCTCATAAAAATTAAAAACTGTATTCATCAAAAGATTTTGCCAAAAAAGTGAAAATACAAGCTACCAACTGGAAGAATATCTTTGGAAATCATATATCCAACAAGAATCTAATAAACAAAATATATATAAAACTTTGACAACTTAACAACAAAAAAACAAATAATCCAATCAGAAATTGGTCAAAGGACTTGCATAGGCAGATTATGAAAGAAGACATTCAAATGGCCACTGAACACATGAAAAGATGCTCAGCATCGTTGGCCATCAGAGAGATGCAAATCAAAACCACAATGAGATACCATTTTACTCCCACTGGGATGGTTAAGATAAAAAATAACAAATGTTGGTGAAGATGTGGAGAAATTGGAACCCTTTCCTATTGCTGGTGGGAATGCAAAATGCTACAGCCCTTGTGGAAAACAGTGTGATGATTCCTCAAAAAACTAAACATAGAAGTACCATATGACCCAGCAATTCCACTCCTAAAAGGCTTGAAACCGGAGACTCAGAGATTTCTACACCAATGTTCATAGCAGCACAGTTCACAATAGGCAAAATGTGGAAACAACTCAAATGCCCATCAAAAGCTGAATGGAAAAACAAAATGTGGTAATTACACACAAAGGAATACTACTCAGTCAGCAGGAGAAATGAAGTCTTGATACATGATACAATATGGACGGAGCTTGAAGACATGCTGAATGAAATAAGTCAATTACAGAAGGACAAATATTGTATGATCTCTCTTACATAAAAAGAAAAGAAAAGGCAAATGTATAGACAACAAAGTTTATTAGTGGTTACCAGGGTGGGAGGTAGGGGAAAAGAGGGGGTTAACAGTGATGGAAATATTACATTGATTAAGGGTAGGGTTGCACAGCCAATTATTGTAATTGCAATCAATAAGTTGTACACCTATAAAAAGTTGAATTGGCAAAAGTAGTATGATAGATATTGTCTTAGTTATTTAGTGCTGCTATAACAGAAATACCATAAGTGGATGGCATCAGAAAACAGAAGTTTATTCTCTCACAGTCTAGTAGGCTAGAAGTCCAAATTCAGGGAATCAGCTGCAGGGGAAGGCTTTCTCTCTCTGTAGACTCTGGAGAAAGGTCCTTGTCATCAATCTTCCCCTGGACTAGGAGCTTCTCAGCACAAGGACCCTGGGTCCAAAGGGTGCACTCTTCTCCAGGCACTACTTTCTTGGTGATATGAGGTCCCCCTGTCTCTCTGCTCAATTGTCTCTTTTATATCTCAAAAGAGATTGACTTAAAATACAATCTAATCTTGTAGATTGAGTCTTACCTCATTAAGATAACTGCCTCTAATCCTGGCTCATTAACATCATAGAGGTGAGATTTACAACACATAGGAAAATCACATCAGATCACAAAATGGTGAACAATTACACAATACTGGGAATCATGGCCTAGCAAAGTTAACACATATTTTTGGAGGGCACAATTCAATCCATGACAGATATATTTACAACAATGACAAAAAAAAAAAAGAGTAGCTGCCAAGGCTGCTTATGTACAACCAAAAACCTCATGGGATTTGGTTTCTTGGTTTGGAGGTTTAGGGTCATGGTTTCATGGGACATCCCAGTTAATTGATCTAACAATATGTTTAGTGCTTTTATTCCACCTGGTAACTTGTTGCATAATGCCTGGGGTCTTAAAATATTGCAAATTGCCATGCAAGGCACAACTATTTGTCTCTATTCACCCGGAGCAACAGAGAAAGAAGGACAGTCAGGAATAAAAGGAGGATATGGAATGTGCGACTAATTGCCACTATGAATAACTGACTCATTTGTCATGAGACCAGAAGAATTGGATGGTGCCAAGCTACCACTATAGAACATTTTGATCAAAGAATATATAGAAGAATCCTGATCAAAAGGGAGAAAATGCAGAACAGAATGTTAAATTATCATGGACTCCAGAGTCCCAGTAGATGACAGGTAGTAGCTGAACTGATTACTTTGACATCTATAACATGGACCAATAGGCTTCCGCCCTGTCATGAGTGAATCTCTACCATTGACCATACCAATTCAACTCCATCTGTTCTGCATTTCCTTTGCTTCACTTCTTTTGCCTGTATTTGCACTAATTAAAAATCTATTAGAACAAAGATAAAGAAGCAGATTCAAGCTAAGATGTAAGCTGAAAAGTGGTTGAGTTTGTTATTCAGGGAGTATTTTCTCTAGGGCAGAAAAAGATTCAGTCTTTAGGAAGGGACTAGAAATCAAAAATAAGTCATTAAAATGTTTTCTGTTCGTCTTCCGTCTCAGATTCTTTCCCCAAGAACAATTAACTGTTTCCTATCTGCAGATCAGACTCCCTCATCTCTTAAAGTACCATTTAGTCCACTGAATTTGTGAGCCTTCAGTTGCAGAGAGTCAGGGCATCTCTAGGTAACACCCTAGCCTGAATCAGATATTGTCTCATCCAGAACTACTGCTGTCTCATGGACCGTCCCAAACCTTCCACTTTTTATGGCTTATTGGTGTGGTTGAGTGCATAACCCACTGCTAACTGAGCTTTCTTGGTGAATCCCATTAAAAGACTTTGACTCAGTAGTTTTCATGAAACTAAAGAAAGCCATGAACTTCCATCTCTGCAGATTTCACAGCCCAATAATCTTAATATACTCACATGTATTAAGGGGCAGATATTAACTTACACACGCTTCCAAAGAGTGTTGTACTGGAATCAGTATTTCATTAGCACTCTCCAGAGCTAATGATTAAACCATGCACGAGCTGGACCCAATTCCCTGCAGTGAGTCATTGACATTTGCACTGTGGCCTGTGAGGTAATCTGCCCTTTTAAAGGAATGAAAAAGGTTAACCCAGACCCTTGTAAACCTTTATCAATGACTTGACATCATTAAAATCTGTCCAGTCCATTTTGGGGCAGTCAATCAAACATAAAATTCCCTAGAGTATTAAGCTCTTGATTTGTTAACTGAGAAAACCAACACAATAATCTCTTAACAAGTATAGTTTAAGCTTCTATTATGTGCCTAGGACAGTACAAGGTACTATGGCAGATAGAAAAAGAAGACCTGCTGCCTGCCCTCAAGACACTTACTGATTAGTTGGGAAGTCACATTAAAATCCCAGAATAATATAAAACTTTAACTATGAGCTAAACGTCAGTAAGAAGAAATAAATGAAAACTATAGTTACAGAACATTGTTTCTTACCATTCAAAGCTTACATCTGATGTATTTTGCATTATGAGCAAGAAGAGAATATAAAGATTGCAAATGGGATCTGAGTTGTATTTCAAAGGATTGTTAAGATTTCCATAGATTGGAAAGGAGGAAAGAAGAATTTAGGGATGTGTGGTGGATAACATGAGGTAATTGGAAGTCAATTGCCCAACAAAAGAATTTCTAATCCAGATATTTCCACACACTTAGGCCTGACCAATGCATCTTAGGGAGAGAGTCATTGTGTAAGCTAGAATTGAAAATTATTAGTAAAGCCTATAGAAATGTAAACCAAACCAACAATTTGTAGTAAGGGTGAGAGAAATCCCTCTTTAGTGCAGCATGAAGGGAGAAGTCAGAGCATGCACTGTGAAGCCCACAGGTGCATCCTGCCTCCCTAACAACACTTTTCCTCTCTGTGCATGCATGGCAGGTGTGCACACATCTATTCTAAACAGATAGGCTTCTCTTCCAAGAAGGCCTTCGCTCCCCAGCTTCGTTCCCACTACTGAGATAACTACCAGGTTGCCCTTAGCAGCTTCCAGAACACTTGGATCTCTTGAATGCTTCACCCACAGGCTTCTACACCTCCCACTAGACATCAGCTAATTTTTCATTCTCCCAAGACCTCAGAATGACAGGTCCGACAATTAGCCTTCCCTGAGGCTTCCTTCTTCCTTGGCAGTAGGTGTGGTGAATGTCAAAATCCCGTCCTGTTAGCAGACTCAGTTTACTATTAAAAGCTTTGTCTATGACAGCAAACAAATGTTTGGGGGCGTGGAGGGGCAGGAGTGTCTTAAGGGAAACGACTGGGCCTTTTTGTTTTTTTTTCATCCAATTGTAGAGTGTTAGAGAAAATGGCTCATCTAGTCCAACCCATCATTTTCCTTAAGAACATAGAAACCTGAGAGAAATGGTGTCTAATTCAAGTTTTGATGGAAAATTAATGACAGAAGTAGGACTGGCACCTCACTGAGAAACTCTAAACCTTTCAAAGACAAAAGCCATGATTTCCACATCTTTAAGCACCACAGTGCCTAAAACAGTGCTTTGCTCATAATAAATGACTGAGATACTTACTGACTAGTCGGGAAGTCACATTAAAATCCTAGAACAATATTGTAAAATAAAGATTTTGAAGAAGAGAGTCAGAGTAATCAAGGATTGATTTTCAACTGAAATTGTAAAAGTGTTAAGCTGGTTCCTAGTTTCTTCTTGGTTAATTAATTTTTTCCTCTACTGTAGTATAGCTAGGACTCATGTTTCATCTACTTTTTCCTTATAACCTTATATTTTCTATCCCAAATTAAGCTATTTGCTTCATTTAAGTTGGGTACCTTCCTTGGGAAGGAAAAAATACATTATCTCCCTGTTCTGCCCATCTCCTTTATCTCTTGGATGTTGTTCTGATTCATTAATTTCCCCCCTTTTTGTATCCTTAATACTGACTTCTATGCATAAGTGTACCAGCCTGAGATGTACTGGTCATCCAACCATTCTCAGATAAAATGTTTGATAGCAAATAAATAAAATTAAAAAATTATGAAATGCATACTTATTGCGTGTTCCTCAGTACTAGGTATATGGGGGATATAAGAAAGCTAAGAAATAATTTTTGCATTCAGAAAGTTTTTTATTTATTTTACAGATGAGAAATAATTTCATGAAGATTTAAATGATAGCACAAAAATAGCTTATGAGATGATGGAAAGCACAAAATATGATTGCTTTCTATCTAAACAACAAATTCAATAGGAGTGAATTCAGTGGGATAAAGTAAGATAGTTCTGGAATAGGAGAAATATGAGATAAGCACATGGGTCAAACTTACACAAACAGAGGGGTGAAAGTTTTCTAGGTGAAAGGAATATTGGGCAAACCTATAGAGACAGGAATCCATAAGACATAATTAGGTGTTAGTGAGTAGACAAGCTTGGTTATAGCAAAGGGCATATATCCAGAAGAAAGATGTAGAAGCTGATGAACCAGGAGTTTGGGACCTTGAATTTTGAAATATATGCTTAACCAGGTACCAATCACTAGGTGATCTTGGTCTCAAAGGGCTCATGTTCTCACAGGGAAGCCAGCTATGCACTCATAGAACTACTAAATATTAATTTAATGACATACGGAATCATATGGAAAATTATGGGTACTGAACTAGCCTTAAAATAGGTTTTCATAGGCTAGTATACTCAAGAAAGACATAGAGCGAGAATCTGAACTAGCAACTAGAGTGGAAACATTACAGAGAGAAGAAAGAGAATCTTTGCCCAGGGGCCTATCTATGGAAAGGAGCACCTAGGGCAATTACTTTTAAATTTCTGAAGGACCTCTCACAACTGGCAATGGGTACCATGATGGCCAATAGAAACTGTTCATTGACTCCCCGCCGCAAGGCACACACCCTGCCTGCCACCACCAACACCACCCCCACCCCCAAAATTAGGCCTCGGCCTCTGCCTTTATTTAGTTTTGTTTGTTCATTTGTTTCCCCCACTCCCCACTTAGCAATTAGAAATAAATTAGCAGCTTGTACTGTTCAAAAATGGTATCTGGTGTATTTTCTACCCTGCAAGAGGAGAGCACACGCTTGGTAAATTTTAGAGCTATGCAGTTAGTGTTTATGAAGGGCTCACTGCAAAATATATGCTCTACTAAGTTTCATCTCTTTTTTGCAATTAATAATTATTGATTTTATCAATGTCACATTGAGCAAATACTAAATATTCAACAAGTAGAGAGATGGCAGCAGCTCAACGATGAGATCTCTGTATGCCTCTGGTTTCCTCACATTCAAGTACTGATGAAAGGAACCAGCAGTTTGTACTCTTGCATCACCAAATCTGAAACAGCTACTGTAAGAAAAAAAAAAAAATGTTGAAGGGCATGATCAGAAGCATTATATACAGACCAAATGAAATAATAGTCTTAATTGTAATCGGATTTTAATATAGGAGAATTTGTTTGTGTAGACATAAGGAGAAAGGAGCCCTGGTAGCAAAGTTGTTAAGCCCTCGGCGGCTGACCAAAAGGTTAGTGGTTCAAACCCACCAGCTGCTCCACGGGAGAAAGGTGTGGCAGTCAGCTCCGGTAAAGATTACAGCCTTGGAAACCCTATGCAGCAGTTCTACTCTGTGGTTGCTAAGAGTAGGAACCAACTTGGCGACAATGGATTTGGGATTTAGATATAAGGAATTGTCAAAGTGGATTGTATCCAGAGGAGAGCAACTATGAGGACACAAACTTTACTGAACTCAATTTAAGACTTCTTTAGCTATGAGAGGTATAAACAATAAAGAGTGACAAACTTCTCATGCTGTCTTCATCACAAGATCTGTTTTATTTAGTTATTTTTTTATTTTTATTTTTTAATTGTAGTTTAGGTGAAGGCTTACAGAACGAATAGTCTCTCATTAAACAGTCAGTACACATATTGTTTATGATATTGTTTAACAACTCCATGACATGTCAACACTCTCCCTTTTCAATCTTGGAGGACCTTTTTCTAAGTTTTGGTGAAAATATACATAGCCAAAGACACCATTTCAAAAATTTCTACATGTACAATTCAGTCATATTATGTTCTTCCAGTTGTGCTGCTATTCTCACTATCCTTTTAGAAATTATTCCATTACAATTGTCTTCAATTCATTGTCCCCTAGGCTTCCTATCAAATCTTTTGAGTTGTTTTTGTCCGTTTGATCTCACATAGATGATTTTTTTTCTTTTTTTTGGTACTTTAGATAAAGGTTTATAGAACAAAATAGTTTCTCATTAAACAGTTAGTACACATACTATCCTATGACAATGTTAACAACCCCATGACATGTCAACAATGTCCTTACTCAAACTTGGGTTCCCTATCGCCAGCTTTCCTGTCCCCTCCTGCCTTCTAATCCTTGTCCCTGGACTTCCATGCCTCATTTTGTTTTATGGGGTTGTCCAATCCCTGGCTGAATGGTGAACTTTGAAAGTGACTTCACCACTGAGTTAAAAGGGTGTCCGGGGGCCATACTCTCGGGGTTTCTCCAGTCTCTGTCAGGCCAGTAAATCTGGTCTTTTTTTGTGTGTTAGAATTTTGTTTTACATCCTTCTCCAGCTCTGTCCAGAACCCTCTGTTGTGATCCCGGTCAGAGCAGTCAGTGGTGGAAGCTGGCACCATCTAGCTGTAGTGAACTCAGTCTGGTGGAGGCCTTGGTAGCTGTGGTCCATTAGTCCTTTGGACTAATCTTTCCTTGTATCCTATTCTCTTCATTCTCCCTTGCTCCCAAAGGGGTGTGACCAGTGAAGTATATTAGATGGCTACTCACAGGCTTTTAACACCCCAGACGCTACTCACCAAGGTAGAATGTAGAGCACTGTCTTTATAAACTGTGCTATGCCTATTGAGCTAGAAGTTCCCCGAGACTATGGTCCCCACAGCCCTCTGCCCAGCATTTCAGTCCCTCAGGGAGTTTGGATGTGTCTATGGAGCTTCCATGACCTTTCCTTGTACAAGTTGTGCTGGCTTCCCCAG
>NW_004444014.1:8486419-8519499 GCF_000243295.1 Trichechus manatus latirostris | reverse complement strand
TCTTGTTATGGGTCTGTTCAGATTTTCAACATCACTTTGTGATAGTTTGGGTAGGTAGTGTTTTCTAGAAATTTATGCATTTCCTCTAGCTTTTCAAATTTGTTGGAGTAGTTTTTCATAATACTCTGTTATGATCCTTTTTATTCCAGTTGAGTCTGTTATAATGTCTCCCATTTCATTTCTTATTTGGGTTATTTGCATCCTCTCCTGTTTTTCTTTTGTCAGTCTGGCCAGTGGTTTGTCGATTTTGTTGATCCTTTCAAAAAACCAACTTTTGGTTTTGTTGATTCTTTCTATTGGTTTTCTATGCTCTATTTCCTTTATTTCTGCTCTGATTTTTACTATTTCCTTTCTTCTGGTGACTGTGGGCTTTTTTTTCTTTTTTTTTTTTTTGCTGTTCTCTTCCTATTTGTTTGAGTTGTGTATTTAATGTTTTGATTCTGTCCCTGTCTTCTTTTTTGAGGTGTGCATCTATTGCTATAAATTGTCCTCTGAGGACTGCCTTTGCTGTGTCCCAAAGGTTTGGGTATGATGTGTTTTCTTTCTCATTTGATTCTAGGAATTTTTTGATTCCATCTCTGATTTCTTCTATTACCCAGTGATGCGTATGCAGGGTGTTATTCAGTTTCCATGTAACTGATTTTTTTCCTTCCTCTCTGTTGTTAATTTCTACCTTGATGGCATTGTGGTCAGTGAAGATACTTTGTATTATCTCAACGTTTTGGATCTTGTTGAGAATTGCTCTGTGGCCTAAGATGTGGTCTATTCTGGAGAACGTTCCATGTGCATTGGAAAAGAATGTGTACTTTGCAGCTGTAGGGTGGAGTGTTCTATATATGTCTATGAGGTCAAGTTGGCTGATTGCACCCTTTAGATCTTCTGTATCTTTGCTGAGTTTTTTTTTTTTAATTGTTCCATCCTTTACTGAGAGTGGTGTCTTGAAGTCTTCAACTATTATTGTGGAACTGTCAATTTCTCTTTTCAGTGCTGTTAGAGTTTGTTTTATGTATTTGGGAGCCTTGTCATAGGGTGCGTAGATGTTTATTATGGATCCTCCCCTTAATCATTATATAGCGTCCTTCTTTGTCTTTTATGGTGGATTTTGTTTAAAGTCTATTTTATCTGACGTTAGTATTGCCACTCCTGCTCTTTTTTGGTAGTTGTTTGCTTGATTTTTTTTTCCCCAACCTTTGATTTTTAATAAAGTTTTACTTTGTTTTTAAGGTGTGTCTCTTGTAGACAGCATATTGACGAACCCTGTTTTTTATCCATTCTGTCACTCTCTGTCTATGGGTGCTTTGAGGCCATTTACATTCAGTGTAATTATTGATAGGTGTGAGTTTATTGCTGCCATTTTGTAGTGCTTTTTTTTGTGGTGCTGATTTTTCTTTGTTCCTCTTACTCTCTTGTGCTGAATTCCTTTTGTTTGTGGACTTTTTTTTCATTTCTTTTGTTTTTACTGAGACTTTATGTTTTTCCTCTTTATTTTGATGAGTAGGTTAGTTAACTTTATTTGTAATTACCCTGAAATTTAAACTTATCTTTCTAAGTTTGAAGCAGTCTATTATTACTTGGTATTGCCTTGCCTTCCTCTCCGTTAGAAGGTGCTCTACCTATACCTTTTATTCCCTCTTTTGTTGTTCTGATGTTGTTGTCATTTATAGATTAACTGCTCTGATTCCCTGTTGTATTTCTTTTGGTTTTGGATAATCCTCGAGAGTTCTTTTCCTAGATTGATATCTGGCTGGTATGATCCTGCATCCTAGGTTCAGCCTGTGAGCTGATGTTGTTTGTTCTCAGATCTAAGGACTCCCTTTAATAATTCTTGTAAGTTTGGTTTGTTTTTTACATATTCCCTTAATTTCTGTTTATCTGGAAATGACCTAATTTCACCATCATATTTGAATGAGAGTTTTGCAGGATATATTATTCTTGGCCAGCAACTTTTTTCTTTCAAGGTTTTATGTATGTCATCCCATTACCTTCTTGCCTGCATGGTTTCTGCCAAATAGTCTGAGCTTAGTCTTATTGTTTCTTTTCTGTATGTGACTTTTTGTTTTTCTCTAGCTGCTCTCAGGATTCTTTGTTTGTCTTTGCTTTTGACAAGTGTGATTATGATATGCCTTGGTGATTTTCTTTTGGGGGTCTATCCTATATGGGGTTCATTGTGCTTCTTGGATGGCCAGATTTTCATCTTTCATGATATTGGGGAAGTTTTCTGTCAGCAATTCTTCAATGATCCCCTCTGTGTCTTCTGTTTGCTCCCCATTCTGGAATTCTGATCTCTCGCAGATTTTTGCTTTTGATTGTATCCCACATAATTCTCAGGGTCTCTTCATTTTCCTTCATTCTTTTTCCAATTTTTCCTCAGAGTTGTATCCAAGTGTTTGTCATTAATTTTGGTGATCCTGTCTTCCATCGTTGCAAACCTGCTCCTCAGCCCTTCTATGACACTTTCCATTTCTGAAATCTTCTGTTTCTTTTTTGGATTTCTAACTGTTATTTTTGTGTGATATCTAGTTGTGAATTCATTTCGATCTATTTCATTTTTGATTGATGTATTTTATTCATCTATTTTATTTATTTATTTTGGAGAGAGACTAGTATAATGAACTCACATATACCTATTACTCAGTTTCAAATACAGCAAATCGTGACCAAATTGATTCCATCTAACCTCTGCCACCCACTGGTCTCCAAGATTCCTTTGAAGCAAATCATGTCATTTCAACTCTAAATGTTAGTACGCATGTCTAAAAGTTAGGAGCTCTTAACACACTCATACACACACTGTAAGTTTAATACCATTATCAAAACTAAACATATCAATAGTAATTTCTTAACATCAACAAATATCCAGTGTTCACTGGAGTTTTGCCTTGCAGTGTCTCACAGGATGAATCTACTGACTACATCTCACTGGTGTTGGTTACCATGTTACTCCATCTCCTGAATTTTCTGATCCAGCATTTCACCAGGAGCTATATAATATGGTTAATTTCTAATTTTATCCTTCTTTATTTATTTTCTGGAATACCACCCTAGGCTTTATGATGCTGTTTATTTAGGAATTTTTTTTTTTTAATATTCTCTGGTAGATTTTACAAAGGGCTCATGATAAATATATAAACTGAAAATTTGCGTAGTCATAAGAATTTGTTGATAGCTTGTATACTTAAAGCTCAGTTTGGCTGGATATAAAATATTTTGCTCACATTTACTTACATAAATGTTATTCTACTAGTTTTGTCTTAAAATGTTACTGTTGGAAAGTCTGATGACGTGCGTATTATCTTTCCCTTTAAATGACTTCATTTTCATGTGTGTGGCTTCACAAATGATTTTTTTTTTTTCCCTTAAAGACCAATAGTTTTACTAGGATGTGTTCTGGACCAATCTTCCCTAGTATATTACATGTCCTATTTATTTGTATTTTCAAGTTTTGTTTGTTGTTGCAGAAAAGTATTCTTGAATTCTTGTTTTTTTAGTATTAGTCTATTCCATTACATTGGTTTTCTTCTCTAGAGACTTTTTATTATTTGTAGGTTAAATCATATTTAACTGTATCTATATTTATCACACTCTCAAATTTTTTTATTTCTGTTTCTTTTTGATATTTGAATTTTCATCTTTTATTTATCTCGAGTCATTAGACATTGTGTTCATTCACTTTGTGCACTTTCTAGTTTACTTTTCATATCTGACATGTCGTTTTTTATTGTTATCTGAGTTTCATCAAATCTTCATTTTCTTCAGTCAGCTCAGTTCTGGAATTTTCTTTTTGATTTTTGTTTTCCTTTCATTTTCTTTTATATTATTTTTTAATTTATTTTTCCATACTTATAAATATTAAATTCTGTTTTAATGGTTTTTCCTTCTGGCATGTATTCATTGCCACTAGGGACATTATTCTGCATCTTGTTCTCCTTTATTCTTAAAGATCATTGAAAAGTACTTGACTGCTATCTTTTCTATTGTTGTTGTAAATTTAGTTTCCCTTTTAAAGGAGCAGGTGAGCCATGATAACTTCTAGCTTCATAGCTCTGGAGGTCCCCTTTCTGTGTAGTGTAGTAATAATATAGAAAATATGTGACTGAACATTCTGATATCTGTCTCCTCTAGTCCTTTCCCCTACTTTTATCCAGATATTCTCTATCCTTCATTCCTAGTTATCACTGCTCTGCTCATTTGGATTCTACTCTCAGGAGATTCTCTTTCAATGTAGGATTTTGTCCCTGAAGGAAACTTTATCTAGTCTGTGTTGTGTACTCACGGTACCCAGATATCTTCAAGCCATTCAGACTTTTTCTTGATCCTGTAGCTCTCACCTGTGAATTGCAGTCTTGCTTGTGCCTTGCAGTTTTGTCTACTGTTCTCATATTGTTGACACTTTTTCCAGTGAGTATTTGCTGTTGGGGGTTTTCCTCTTTTTCAGTGCTTTAGATGTCAATTTTTGCTGTCCATAAGCTGAAACAATGCTGGTCTGACATATATTATCCCACCTAAGTTTTGAAGCATGGGGTTTTACTTTTATTATCCTCATTGCTCTCTCTCTCTCCCCCCCTCTTTAATTTGGGGATTAAGAAAGATTTATAAATCACTCCACTTCTTTCACCATTGTCCCAGAATTCTACATTATAGGTATTATGTTAGATAATAGACAGCATGAGAAACAAAATACGACATTAATTATATCCCACCTGAATTTAGAAACCGTCTCAAAAATAGATTTGATGCACTGAAGACTAATGACCGAAGACCAGATGAGGTGTGGAATGATATCAAGAACATCCTACATGAAGAAAGCAAAAGGTCATTTAAAAGACAAGAAAGAAAGAAAAGATCAAAATGTATGTCAGAAGAGACTCTGAAACTTGTTCTTGAACGTAGAGTATCTAAAACAAAAGGAAGAAATGATGAAGTAAAAGAGTTTAACAGAAGATTTCAAAGGGCAGCTTGAGAAGACAAAGTAAAATATAACGAAATGTGGAAAGATCTGGAGTTAGAGAACTAAAAAGGAAGAACATACTCAGTATTTTCCAAGCTGAAAAAACTGAAGAAAAAATTCAAGTATCAAGCTGTAACATTGAAGGATTCTATGTGAAAAATATTGAACGACACAGGAAGTGTCAAAAGAGGATGGAAGGAATACACAGAGTTACTGTACGAAAAAGAATTTATCAACATTCAACCATTTCATGAGGTAGCATATGATCAAGTATCAACAGTATTGAAGAATGAAGTCCAAGCTGCACTGAAGGCATCAGCAAAAAACAAAGCTCCAGGGTTTGACAGAATACCAAATGAGATTTTTCAACAAACGGATGCCACTCTGGAAGAGCCCACTCTCTATGCCAAGAAAGTTGGAAGACAGCTACCTGGTCAACTGACTAGAAGAGATCCATATTTGTGCCCATTCCAAAGAAAGGTGATCCAACAGTACTCGGGAATTATCAAATAATATAATTACTATCACATGCAAGTAAAATTTTGCTGAAGGTAATTTAAAAATGGTTGCAGCAGTCCATCGACAAGGAATTGTCAGAAATTCAAGCCAGATTCAGAAGAGGATGGGGAACCAGGGATATCATTGCAGATGTCAGAAGAATCGTGGCTGAAAGCAGAGAATACCAGAAAGATGTTTACCTGTGTTTTATTGAGTGTGCAAAGACATTCAACTGTGTGGATCATAACAAATCATGGATAATATTGCAAAGAATGGGAATTACAGAACACTTAATTGTACTCATGAGGAACCTGTACATAGACCAAAGGCAGTCGTTCAAAGACAGCAATGGGATATTGTGTTGTCTAAAATCAGGAAACGTGTGTATCAGGGTTCGATCCTTTCACCATACTTCTTCAATTTGTATGCTTACCAAATAAACTGAGAAGCTGGACTATATGAAGAAGAACTCAGCATCAGGTTAAGAGGAAGATTCATTAACAATCTGCAATATGCAGATGACACGAACTTGCTTGCTGAAAGTGAAGAGGTCTTGAAGCACTTAGTGATGAAGATCAAAGACTACAGTCTTCAGTAAGGATTACATCTCAACATAAAACAAAAATTCCCGCAACTGGACCAATAAGCAAATCATGATAAATGGAGAAAATATTGAAGAGTCAAGAATTTCATTTTACTTGGTTCCATAATCAATGTCCATGGAAGCAGCAGTCAATAAATCAAATGAAGTGTTGCACTGGGCAAATCTGCTACAAAAGACCTCTTTAAGGTGTTAGAAAGTGAAGATGCCACCTTGAGGACTAAGATGCGCCTGACCCAAGCCATGGTATGTTCAATTGCCTCATATGCATACAAAAGCTGGACAATGAATAAGGAAGACTGAGGAAAAATTGATGCCTTTGAATTATGGTGTTGGTGAAGAATATTGAATATACACCATGGACTGCCAGAAGAATGAACATACGTCTTGGAAGAAGTACAGCCAGAGTGCTCCTTGGAAGGGAGAATGGCAAGCGTTAATCTCACACACTTTGGACATGTTATCAGGAGGGAGCAATCTCTAGAAAAGGACAGCTTGCTTAGTAAAGTAGAGGGTCAGTAAAAAGAGGAAGACCCTGAATGAGATGGATTGATACAGTGACTGCAACAATGGGCTCAAATTTAGCAACGATTGTGAGGATGGTGCAGGGTAAGGCAATGTTTCATTGTTTTGTACATGGGGTCAGAATTGAGTCAATGGCACCTCACAACAACAACAACTTCTGAATCATGCAGTTAGAAGGAAATCCCATTTTATATGAGACATGTAATAGACAGTAGGAATTCCTACATGACACAAACAAGTAAGCACTTGATTTCTAGTCTAAACGTTGGTGGTTCAAATCCAACCAGAGGCGCATTGGAAGACAGGCTTGGAGATCTGCTCTGAAAGGTCACCGCCTTGCAAGCCCTATGGAGAAGTTCTACTCTGTACACATGGGATCGCCCTGAGTCAGAATCAAATCCACGATCCTAACAACAACAATAGAAAATATCTGAAAGAATCTTATAAAATCCTGCATTTTAGACATCTGTTTTTTAGATTGGGGGGAATAAAAAGTAGATAGAGAATTTAATTCTATCAATAAGAATCCCCAAAGAAGAAAAACAACTTGATAGAATAGAACAGTACTAATAAAAACCAATACGGATAATTTCCTGAAATAAATTTTTGTGTCTTTAATTATTCTAAACATTCTGATAAATATATAATGTATTTTTTTCCAGGAAAAGGAATTGCACAACAAGCAATGTAAAAAACTGAGAACATGAGAACACTACCAGAAAATATAACTTGTAGAACTATTCAGGAAAAAAAAAAAAAAATCAATTACATTGCTCTTACCATTCACACTATGAGTCAGTCCTTAATGAAAAACCATTTTATGAGTCTTTTGACCTTTATAAATTGAGTTTTTGAAATATATTTGTTTATTTTTATGTATTGAATTTATTTTTATTCTTAATAATAGGTTTTTCATAAAAGGATTAGAGCATTTTCTAGAGTTGTAAATTTACAAGTATTCATGTATACAATTTCTTGAATGTAAGGATGACACAGGGAAACTGAGCCTAAGAATGTTCACTAGACCAAAATCATAAGCCAAGACTTGGTTAGGAATATTATATGATCCTTGAAAAGTTATGATGAGACAAGGCCAATGAGGTAGGACTATTTTCTTGAAAAAACAGATGTATTCACTCAACCCTATAAAATTTCTTGACATGCTGATTTCCAGTTTCAGTTCAAAAACATAAAGAGCTTAGAAGTTATCACTCTCATTTTTAAAACAAGAAAAAGATATGAATGTACTAAAAATCAGTGACTTGTCTAGAACCCATCAGAGAATTGAAGTCACTGGGAAAAAAAAAAAAAATTTCTGGAGAGAGAAGTTAATAGTCACAGCTGAGATCTGCTGAGCCATAAACTGGTAGGAGCGCTTACTTTACAATTTTGATTTACGTTGTAATTTTGTGAATTGCTTGAGGCTGAGTGTAGACTACCATAAGACTGAGAAATTCTTGAGGGCCACAGTTTTAGGGGGTGCCCATATTTTCATATTTATCTCCAGGGGCATAGCTAAATTCTGACTGAACAATAAAGAAAAACCATCTCTTGGTTTGGGGGAGGAAGAGTGAGGTTCCATTGTGAAATATGTCTAGAGTGTTTTCCATAACAAAAGCCCACATTGTTCACTGGTGAATTTTACCAAACATGTAACGAAAAAAGAGAGAGAGACAGATACCAATTCTCCACAATCTCTTCCAGAAAATAAAAGCAAAGGAAACATTTCCTAAGTCATTCAATGAGTCCAGCATTACTCTAACACCAAAATCAGATAAGCACATTATAAGAAAGGAAAATTAGAGACTAATATATCTCATGAACATAGATGCAAAAATATTCAACAAAATATTAACAAATCAAATTCAACATTAAAAAAAGAGTAATACGTCACAATTAAGTAGAATTTATTTCAGGTTTGCAAGTCAGGTTCAACATTTGTAAATCAATCAATGTAATTCTCCACATTAACAGACTAAAGAAGAAAAATCATATAATTGTATCAATTGATGTTGAAAAAAAAGGTTGAGAAAAGCCCAGATCTATTCATGATAACAGTTCTCAGCAAACTATGAGTAGAGAGGAAGTTCCACAACTTGAAAAACGACACTGAAGAAGAAGAAAGAAAAGGCAAATTAAAAACTACAACTAACAGTACATTAACGGTAAGAACTGGACACTCCCCCCGAGATGGAGAATAAGGCAATGATGATGTCGTTTCTTACCATTCACATTCATCATCAAACTGTAAGTTTTAGTTGGTATAATAAAAAAAAAAAGAGAAAATAAATGGTGTACAGATTGTGAAGGAAGAAATAAAACTGTCTTTTTTTCTCAGCTGATAGGATCATCTCTGTAGAAAATCCGAAAGAATCAACAAACTCCTGGAATTAATAAATGAGAGTAGTACCATCATAAGATATGAGGTTAATAAACAAAAGTCAAGTGTTTTCCTATATGTGAGCAATGAACAATTGGAATTTGAAATTAAAAAAAAAGAATATCATTTATAACATCGCCAAAAAAATTGAAATATTTAGGTATAAATCTATCAAAATGTGTACAGGATCTGTATTATGAAAAAGGATAAAACTGTGATGAAAGAAATAAAAGACTATCTAAATAAATGGAAAAGTATTCCATGTTCATGGAATTGAAGACTCAATATTATTAATATGTCAATTTTTCCCAACTAAATCTATAGTTTCAACAGAATCTCAGTCAACATCCCAACAACCTCTTTTGTAGATATTGACGAACTGATACAAGGTTTATATGGGGGGAAAAATAGCCAACTCAATCCTAAAGAAGAATAAAAAAGTTGAACGATTTACACTAGTCACCTTGAAGAGTTAATCTAAAGCTACAGTAATCGAAACAGTGTAGTATTGGTGAAAGAAGAGACACATAGGTCAGTGGAATAGAATGAGTGCTTAGGAATAAACATACACACATATAGTAACCTGATCTTTGACAAAGGAGCAAAAGCAATTCAGTGGAGAAATAGTGCTGGAACAACTGGACTTCTATATGCAAAAACAAACAAAAAGTAAAACAAAACAAAAATCCAGACAGACCTTACATCTTTTATAAAAATTAACTCAAATGGATCATACACCAGAATATAAAAGGAAAAAGTATAAAACTTGTAGAAAACATAGAAAAGCTAGGTAATCTTGGATTTGACAAGGAGTTTTTAGATGAATGTCAAATGTGTGACCTACAAAAGAAAAAAAAAATGGTAAGACAGACTTTATTAAATTTAAAAACTTCTCTGTAAAAGACGTTGTTAAGAGAATTAAAGGGAAATAAAACAATGGAAAGCATATTTTCAAAATACATTTCTGATAGAAAAAAACTTGTATCCATAGTATACAAAACCATGTAAAATTCAACAATAAGAAAAAAACTCAATTTAAAAAATGGCAAAAGATTTGAACAGATATTTCACAAAAGTAGATGTCAAATATGCATATAGAAATAAGTTCAACATTGTTTGTCATTAGGGAATTACAAGTTAGAACAACAATGAGTTACCCATGGGGGTACAGATTAATAATTCTGATATTGTTATACTGTTAAGTATACTGGAATTGAACGTTTAAATAAATGGATAGAGGATAGTGGGAGCCAGCTATCTTACTGATGGAGTGGGAGTTTACAGATAAATAAGGGACAAGTACTAGATAAGTGTGGGAATGGATTACAGTTTGAAACGTCAGCACAAACTCACATTTAATTTAATATTGATACAGATAGTTATATATAAAAATACTTAGAGCTATGTGTATATATGTGGGCTAGTATCCATAACATACATCCTTGCTCTGAAGGGTCCGAGAAGCAATGACACCCCAGTAGATACGAAAACACCTAGTACCCAGATCTTGATTTTTAATATCATTCCCCAATAAAGAATAAAGCAACCAGGGCTGCTTGGAGAAATGACTGATACTAGGACTGGGGCAGCAAATATATAAGATGAGCCTGGAGTATCTTGTAGTGTCAGAAAGAAAGAAAGTGCTAAACAAAAGCAATGATGGAAGTATGGGAAAGGAACACAGGAGTCAATTGGAAGAGCTCCTAAAGGCTAAATCGGGAACAATTTTAACAACAAAATGAAATAGTGTTGATTTATATCCAAAAGTTTAAAGTAAATATTCATTAGTCCATACTGATATAAATAAACAATTTAATAAACAAACAAACGAGGAGGAAGAGACAAATCTTCCGTGTAAAATAATTACAAATAATTTTATGTAAGTTGCTGTTCTTGTTGTTAGTTGCCATACAGTCCACTCCAGCTCATGGCAAACATCGACAGTGATAAGGCATGTTGATAGTATGTACTATTGATATATTGTGATCCAACCTCTACTTAGATCAACAATCCACGTCTATGGAAGCAGAAGTAAAGAAATCAAATGTCACATTGAATTAGGCAACCCTGCTGCAAAAGCCCTCTTTAAGGTTTGTTTGTTTTAAGAAGCAAATATAGAGGTATGACAAAGGCAAACTTTGATGACTAAGAGGTGTATCTTACTCAAGAGACGTTCTTCTCAATCAACTCAAATTCATGTGAAAGTGGGGTAATGAAGAAGAAGGGATATGTTCAAACTGTGGTCTTGGAGAACATTATTGAATACACTGTTGATTGTCAAATGAACAAAACAGTCTTAAAATTTAGCTAGTTACTTCTCCCTAAAGGAGATTTCTAGGAGCTTTGCCGTGTAATAGTAAAAATACTTGGCTGCTAACCTCATGGTCAGTGGTTAAAACCACCAGCAGCTCTGCATGGGAGAAAAGACCCGGCAATCTGTTTCCATAAGAGTTTGCAGCCGAGGAAACCTTATGGGGCCATTCTATTCTGTCTTATAATGTCACTATGAGTTAGAATCGACTCAATGGCACACAATAACAATAAAGGAGATTTCTAAGAGTGAGCTTAAGTAGAAACTTCCTTCCAAAGAGTACATTATGAAAAGAGGAACAAAATAGAGTAATTTTACAGTAGAGAAGTCTGACCAACACTACCTTAGCCAGGTGATCAAGGTCAACATTCAACAGTGATGTCATGTTGATAGTATATACTATTGATATTACGTGATGAGAATGTCACTTTACCTCTGTGATCCTCTTCCCCAAAACCCATATTGCCAATCTAATTATGAGGAAAACAGCATATGAATCCAAACTGAGGGATATTCTATAAGATACCTGAACAGCACTCCTCAAAACTGTCAAGGTCTTCAAAAACAAGACAAGTCTAAGAAACTGGTATATCCAACAACAGTCTAAGGAGGCGTGATGACTAAATGTAACATAATATCCTGGGTGGGATTATGAAATAAAAAAGGATGTAAGATAGAAACCAAGGAAATCTGAATTAAATATGGATTTAAGTTAATGTAATGTATCAACATCTGTTCACTAATTATAACAAATGTACCATACTAATGTAAGATGTTAATAATAGGGGAAACTGGGTGCAGGGTATATGGGAACTCTCTGTATTATCTTCACTATTTTTCTGTAAACCTAAACACTTGTAAAACATAAAGATATTAAGAAAACAAAATTACTTGACATGTTTTTTTTTCCCCCTAGGTTATTGGAAGGGCCAACAGTTTTCATGAATTCCCAGTTATATTGTTGTTAGCTACCACTGAGTCAGCCCCAAACTCATGGAAACCCCATACATAATGTAACAAAATGCTGCTTGATCCTGTGCCATCCCCCTGAACAGTTGGGGACTAGACTGTTGTGATCCATAGGGTTTATACTGGCTGATTTTCAGAAGTAGATTGCCAGGCCTTTCTTCCTAGTCCATCTTAGTCTGGAAGCTCTGTTGAAACCTTTTTAGTATCATAGTAACACACAAGCCTCAACTGATAGATAGATCTCCCACAGGGGAGGTGAGAATTCTACCACTGAACCACCAGTGCCTCACCATCAAGAGAGTTCCTGGGCAGTGTAAACAGCTAACAATATGAACTGCTAACTGAAAGATTTGGCAGTTCAAGTCCACCTAGAGGTGTCTCAAAAGAAAGGCCTGGTGATCTACTTCTGAAAAATCAGCCATTGTGAACCCTATGGAGCACAGTTCTACTCTGACACACAGAGTAGGAGTTGTCGTGAGCAAGAATTGACTCTACAGCAACTTATCCCAGTTATAATCCTCAACGACAGACGCTAACTTTCATAGCAAGAGTCGTGATAAGGGAACCTACACCTACAAATGGGGGCATGTGTGCGTGTGTGCAGGTACATATTCATACTCACAGGAAATAGAGCAAGCAAAGGCAAAAGAGATGGCAATAAAGATGGGGGAACATCCAACACTTGTTTTCTTCATGTACCTCCCCATGAACTAAACCCACATAGTTTATTTGCCACAACTCCTGTCATTTTGCCAAAGAAAATAATTTTACAAGCTCAATTTCCTGGCTTTCATCTGAGTGTATTTCAGTACAGTTTACATATACACACCATTCATGTTCCAGCATACAGAATGGTTTATACATTCACTTGTTTAGAATGTTTGATATTAGAAAGTCATTTACCTCATTTACTCTATGGGAGTTTTTAATACTTGAATAAGGAAAGTAAAGCATGCCTTGTCCCAGGCCAGTAAATAAGTGACAATCAGCAAATTTAATATAAAAGTTAGTAATTTTCATACATAGTGGTGTAGTCCAGTAAAACCTTGTAAATTTCTCCTATTAAATAGGTAAAAGAAATAAAAATATAATGGACATTTTTATTTATAGAACTTTTTTTTAGTAGAAAGTAAGAGAGTGATACTGTTCTAAAGCTGGAAGGAATTTTTGACACAGGTTTTACTATATTAACAAAGAAAAGACATACTTATCTATTTACAGGAACCATATTTAATGAACCCATTCATTTTATTCATGCATACACAGCTGCTAAAGTGGTAATCCTATTGGCTTTTACTCTGAAAAGAACTAAATATTTTTCCATTTTAACATTGTCAATTTTACTTTTTTTAATAATCAAAAAACAGCCAGCAAGAATGAATGACAATAATTCCGAACAAGTGAAGTGTGAAATAACGAAGTTTTGAGCATTCACAAAGTGTGTGGTAGCTTTTCAGTCCATCTAGTTCATTAACAGATAACCTACATAGTTTCTTTATGCATTTACTTATTAATTTAAAAAAAATTCATTAAAAAAATTGTTATACTCCTACATAGATCATTCTTCCAAGAAGAAATAATAGCATAAACTAGAGAGAAAAAAAAAAAAAAAACACGAGAGATGTATTGTGTACAATATTCTAGACAGAGAGAAGTGATAAAGATTTTAGTGTTGATTTTATTTACCTGTTAATTTACTTACTGTATTCTTGCTTTATTCACTTTGAGGGCTGAAAAAGAATTATGGAAACACAATAGCGGCCCTTTTAATTTACCAAGTGCACTTTGCCAATTAGAAACATGCTGTCTTGTTTATGGCATACATATAATCAGATTCACTTTCGTCATGACAGAAAAGCAGATTCCTCAATACCCAGCATATGTCTTGTGTTATATTTACCAAATAAAGTAGGTGAGCCTCCTGAAAACTCAGAACAATTGAGTAATTAATGAAAAAACTTATGGGATACATACTAGGTGAGAAACTTTTGCTAGATGGCATGGGCAGGGTAGGATTAACCAGTAAGCACGGTATACCAGTTTACAGTAAGCAGGCTATACACGGGCTAAATTGTACTTACTTACTAATTTGCAGAGCACAATTTCACATGGGTTCCACCACATCTTGACTCATGGGAGATATGAGTTAGTTTAGCTGAAGTCTCTTAAGGAACTTCCAAACAGTTTGAATACCTGAAAGTATATTTAGCAAGTAAATTAATCTGTATGACTTGCCAAATTAATGGAAAAGATGATAAACGTCATTGAAAGTCCAAGGATATAGAGGCCAAGATCATAAAGATAGAAAAATTGGGAGAGCATTGCCTGGGTTAGATGACCAGAGTGTGTTTTTTTGCTCCTCTGGGCAGTGGAGATCTCAGCTGAGAGTGAACCTTACTGTTTCTCTGACCAGTGATGTCATCATGAACCTCTCTTTCCTGCCAGATGACCCAACACAAGCTTTCTCAACTTCCTGCCTCTACATAGATAGGGGAATTTTCCTTGTCTTGGCAACACACATCCACACCTTGAAAGACATACAAACAGCACTTTACTCAAAGTTTCAGTAATATACTCCAAATCATATGGAATTGAGGAAAAGAAGAAAGAAGTTTTGGGTGCAGTTAGGTGATAACCACCTAATTAAGCAACCTCATTCCCTTCCGAACAAGGCAGAGTATGTGTGTGTGTGTGTGCGCGCGCGCATGATTGTGTGTGTTGGGGACTGGGAAGAGTGTCACTTTTCAGAACTGGAAAAAGCTTTCATGTGGTTATTTTATAGGTTCATGAAAGAACGGGCATAGACTCCTTCTTTAGTCTTCCCATCCTGTCTCGTTCACCCCAGCTCTTCATTTACCCTGTTTACCTTAATTTCTCCCCCCCTAATCTCATCTCCAGCCTCCATTGCCTCCTCCTTCTTTCAACTATCATAATCTGCCTAGTTGTTCACAAACCCCAAGCAGACTCTCAGGCCTTGGAAATGATCATCAGTCTCAGCATAGTTTTGTGAATCATGACTTTCTCCTTTTCCACCCTTTTCTGCTTCTGAGTCAAATAAGGGGAGGCATTTTAGGTAAAGAGAAAGGAGGAGGGAATGAAGAGCAGTGCAATCATCATCCACTCCAGGTTGTAATTTACTTTTCTATTTGCTTTCCCTCAGTTGTCTCAGAGGATGTAAATGAAAAGAAAGAATCTGAACTTGCACTATGCAAAGGTTACTTTTCTGCAAGTGGATTTTATTTAATTTCTTTCCTTCCATACAAATTAGTGGCATATTTTTGTATTTTTACAAAAGATATCACCTTGAAGACTAAGGTGTGCCTGACACAAGCTATGGTGTTCTCAACCGCCTTATATGCATGTGAAAGCTGGACAATGAATAAGGAAGACCGAGAATTGACACCTTTGAATTTTGGTGTTGGTGAAGAATATTGTATATAACATGGAGTACCAAAAAAACGAACAGATCTGTCTTGGAAGAAGTACAACTAGAATGCTCCTTAGAAGCAAGGATGGTGAGACTATACCTCACATACGTTCGACGTGTTATCAGGAGGGATCAGTCCATAGGGAAGGACAGCATGCTTGGTAAAGTACAGGGTCAGCAAAAAAGAGGAAGACCCTCAACGAGATGGATTGATACAGTGGCTGCAACAATGGGCTCAAGCATAACAACAAATGTAAGAACGGTGCAGGACTGCACAGTGTTTCATTCTGTTGTACCCAGAGTCACTATGAGTTGGAACAGACTGGATGGCACCTAACAACAACAACAACATGCCAAAAGAGCATACAACTTGGATTCCATTTTTAAAGCCTGTCATAAGATGATATCTCCTTTACAATTCTTGGATATTCTTCCTCACCATGAAGTTAAAAAATGGGATGATCCACCACAGAAAACTTCATGAATGAGACCTGATTTAGATTACTGAGGGAAGTGTGAGACATAGATTGCTATGTGTTCAGCAAACTTGTGTTTTCCTACCAGACACACAGCTAGAGAACATTTTTTAGCTTGCGTGTAGTCATGTCATGGTGTTCTAGTCAAAGGAAGGTGAGCAAAAATAATTCTATCCCATAAAAACGTCCCACATGAACCTCTAGTCTCTATTTTACAGATGGATGGATTTAGAGCATACAACAAACGACTCTGATATTCAAAAAGATATTAGAGCCCTGCAACACAGTGAATTGCTTTTATATGGCCCTTCTAGCCATGATCTTGTAAATCCCACAAAATGATTGAGTGGGACTGTGCAAAAAAGCTTTGTAAAACTCTTACTGGGATTGGTTGGGATATGCAAATGAGATGTCTGTGGCCCACAAAGGGGATTGGTCAGTTTTTCCATTGTGCTATGCTTAAAAAGAGCCAATCCAAGAGGTTGAGGGGGGAACCTCACTGCCACCATCACTACCATCAAGAAGAAGAGCAAGGAGCAGAGTGCATCCTTTGTACCCAGGGTCCCTGAGTTGAGAACCTCCTAGACTCAAGAGACAGAGCTATAACAGTGGAGAGCTGTAACACTGGAGATGGCGGCAGCATGCGAGGGCAGTGGCATGGGACTGGCAGACAGCTGCAATTGTCTGGCCAACCCACAGAGTGAGAGAGTTGAGCACCTTCAGGCAGGAGGCTTCCTGGCTGAGTGGGATGCCTTCAGGTACTTCGGTGGAGCTGAAAAGAGAGCTGTAACACTTGCCTGATCAGGGCAGAGACCAGGTCCTGAGCAGGGCCCAGTGGCAGCAAGGACCCCAGTCAGGGCCCAGTGGCAACAGCCAAGAATAAGCTGTCTTGAATGAAGAACTGTATCCTGAGTTGTTCTGTTACTTCCAAGTTGATCCTGATCCTGAATTGTAACATGTTACTTCCTTAATAAACACCGTAATCGTGAGTATGGTGTGTGAGTTCTGTGTGGCCACTAAAATGAATTCTCGAACCCAGCAGAAAGGTAGAGAGTGCCACTGGAGAGACAGCTGATGTCAGAAATGTGAAAAGGTTGGAGAGTGGAGGTAAGTCTGACCTCCACCTCATGGGAATCAGCTTTGGGCTGATGCTCATGGTGATCATCCTCACCTTTGTGAAGTTAGAGGACTTCTGACACCACCATTTTACAAGCCCCAAGATGGAAGTAAAGCCTGGGACCTTGAATCCCATACGAAGTGTTGTAGGACTAACACCTGCACTGCAATAGGCTAGAGAAAAAAATAAACTCTTACCATGCTAAGTCACTGAGATAAGAGCTTTCTTTATAATAATAGTGTTACTTTTTCAGTAACTAATAAATAAATTGATAATATAAGTTAGGTATTGTCATAATAAAAAAATTAAAAATTTTGGCATTAATTTAGTATTAGACAGCAGGCAACAAGAAAATATACACAGTAGTCTGTCAGCAAAATATTTGGTACAACTTCCATGTGCATTAACTTGGAAGGCAGATCCTGCCCACTGAGCTTGTGGCTCTAGGGAAAGTGATTGGAAAGATTCAACAGGATAGTGAGTTGGCTTCTAATGATGGCCTTTAGCAAAGTATTACAAGAAAGAGGTGAGATCAGGAGAGAATTGGCTGGTTTTCAAACAAAGTTTGAAGCGAAAGGAGCAAATAAATAAAAAAAGAAAGAAAAAAAGGAAAAAGGGTTTTATAGGACTGGAAAAATATAGTGCATCTGTGTGTGATTATTGGCACATAGAAAAGTCTAGAAACAACACATTTAAATCCTACTTACATTTTTGAGAATTTTATTGCCAAAGAATTCAAGCCCAGACTAAAAAGCAGTTTAGTTGTACCAGCCTTGAAACAACTTTGGGGACTCAGTTACACTGGAAGAAAGAGGGCTGCAAAAATGGCAGCCCCTTAAGAAGGCATATTCCTCAACACCCCTACTGCTGTAGTCAAGAAGGGTAATAAACTAGGAAAACACCCGTAGAGATGTAGGCCAAGGGCCTTGAAATACAATGGACAAGAGAGTTCTTCAAGGAAAAAAAAACAAAACCAGTTGTAGTCGAGTTGATTGCGACTCATAGGGACCCTATAGGGCCGAATAGAATTGTCCCATACGGTTTCCAAAGAGAACCTGGTGAATTAAAACTGTCGACCTCTTTCCTTAGCAGCTGAGTTCTTAACCACTGCGCCGAAAGGCACTGCTCCATCATCACAGGGAAAGGTGTCTGCACAGGACTGAATAACTTCTAGGAACGTTGCATCTTCTTTTCTTGACTTCTTTAAGTAGGAGCTAGGGTTTAGGGAAAGGCAGTCAGTAAATGAAAGCAATCTCAGTCCCTACATCAGTGCATGAAAGCTCTCCTGCATTGGACTTGGATGAGTAGTAAATACATTTTATTTGCATAAGCAATTGAGATTTGAAGATTTGTTTGTTACAGCAGCAATTATTACCCTACCCAGTAGGAAGAGAGAAAAATAAGAGTAAACAGGAAAAAAAGGGTGTAGAGCAACAATACGGATTTGGAATAAGGAAGACAGATTTATGAGATAGTAGTAAACAGTATTACTGGAGAAAATGTTCAAATATGGAAATCCTTAGTTTAAATATAAATGTGATAAGTAAGTGAAGATATTATTACTCATATATATCTTAGGTTGAAGAAATATATCAGCTGAACTTTTACCACCTAAACACCCCACGTGGTAGATTTTGAAAAAATGGCTGCAATTATTCTGTTCCCTGTGTCCACCTACACATGCAATGTGACTTTGCAAATCTTGCCATTAAGAGGTAGAGTTTATTTCCCCCATTCTATGATTTTGGGCTGGTAGTGTAGATTGCTTAGATGCACAGATTCAGTAGAAATGAAATCTGTCAGTTGCAAGCTGAGGCCTCAATAGTTCTGGCATGTTGTGTTCTCCATCCAACATTTATCCAGTTGGTGTTTCAGAATTGTTCTGGACCACTCAGTTTTTTGTTTTGTTTGCTTGAATGGAGTGCTTATTTTAGTTATCCTGTCCCTGTCTAGTAATTGTACTTTGTATATTTTTTTTTTTTTTGCAAATGTCTTCAAATCAAGCCAAGTTGCATAGTAAGAACGGCCTCTGGATGTGATGGAGATCACGAGAACCTGGACTTCAAGTGTAACACCGTAATGAAGTGAGACTTTTGGGGGTTTGGGGAGGGGATCGGTATATTTTTCATGTAGGAGGGTTATGAATAATTGTGACCAGAGGACACACTGTGGTAGATTGTGGTATAAGAATGGCTGTCATTATTTCCTTCCCTCTATCTATGCCTCTTTGTAATGAAATTGTGCAATTTTTTTTCTTCCCTATTAAGAAGTGTGGTCTAGTTCCTGACTCCTTAAATTTATACTGGCCTTGTGCCTTGTTTTGACCAACAGAATGCAGCAGAAGCTACAGTGAGTCATTCTGAAGCCTAGCCCTCTAGAGACTATGCACACTTCTACTCTGCTTCTGGAAGACCTGATTCACTGTTGTGGACAAGTCCAGGGTAGACTGCTGGATGATGAGAGACAGGTGGTCCAGTCACCCCATTGCTCTGCTTCACAGCCAGCCAACTGCCAGACATGTGAGTGAGGCCATCTAGACAAGTCAGGCCCCACCGATCCATCAGCTAACCGCAGTACAAGAGTGAGCTTACTTAAGATCAGCCAAGCCTGGCCCAGGTCCACCTGACTTACCCATAGACTTGAGAGCAATAAAAAAAAAAAAAAAAAAAATTATGCTATTTTGGTATTGTTTGTTACACAGTAATTCATGACTGATACAAACCCTAAGAAAATTAAACATTAAAGGAAAATTTTGGACATGCATGGTAGCGTGAATGGGAAAGAAAAGAGAAATTGGAGGCTGAGACAATGACAGGAAGAATAGGCATTGTTAATACACTTAATCTGGGGCATTGAGAAGTTAAATGACAGCAAAAGAGCACTCATAGCATAGGTGAAAGAGATACAGCAAAAGGAGGAAAGTATATCTGAGCAGAAAAAAATAGAAGAATACCAAAAATCTTCTGAATAGTCACTGGATGCCCCAAGTGAAGGCTCAGTGCTAAAAGCTATACTAATGGATTCATGACAAAACAATAAAAGTCCATTAAAACTATCTACGTGCTCTGTAAATGGGAGGCAGAGTGAAGCACAAAAAAAAAAAAAAATAAGGTAGAGTCTCTATTCACAAAGAAACTTCCAATCTAGTTAAGAAAACAAAAGAGATGTGCAATATGTCTTAACAAGATGGCATTATGTTATGACGTAATACATGACTGAGGTACAAAATGAAGAATTAAACGAGGGTTGGTCAGGAAGAAGGGGAAAAAGAGGACTCACAGCTTAGGGGACACTGAGCTTCCTGTTAAGGGTGACAGAAGAAAACAGGAACAAATAAATATGATGGTTGAACAACATGATGAACATAAGTTAATGTGACTGAACTGTACATGTGAAGAATGTTGAAATGGCAAATTTTGTGTTCATATATATTTACTACAAGTTAAAAAAAAAAACTGTAGAATTGAAGGGTACACTAAAATTTATATGTTGAGCTACAATTAATGTTTAGATACCCTATGCAGTATCTATGCTGATGATAACCTGACTGATGCTTGAAAATCTCAAGTGAGCAACATTCTCTGACTATTGTGTAGGACATGATTCCATAAATGGTTATTCTAAACAGTGGTCTTCTGTCAAAGGCAAAGACTCTCAGCAATATTCCAATACAGTAACTTCCAGTTACAAGGTTGAAGAATATAACAACTTTTCTTTGAGTAAGGATTCGATTTTAATGCGTTGAAGTACAACACTGAACAATTATAAAACAACAGAGAAGAAAGAGAACCAATTAAATTGGAGTAGACGGTATCACACATATAGGAAATGGGACTGGAAGAGTATCAGACCTTTTAAAAGTAGAACTAAAAGCTAGAGAATAGTAGAGGAAAGTCTTCAAAGACATGTGAAAATTATTTTTAACCTATTTTAATTCTCAGTAATCAGGGACACTCTAAGACACATAAGAACTCAACAAATGTACGTCCCTTAAACGCCCTTCGGAACCAGCTAGATGATGAGCACCAACATAAGGGGCAAAACTAGGAAGGAAGGCATGGGATACAGGAAACAAAAACCAAAACAGATAAACAGGAAGCGGAAGTTCCAGGAGAACAACCAAGCTGGAGGCCTAAAGGGTAACAATTCCTGAATGTAGCATGTATGACAAAAATATCTCCCGGATACATACATATGGACATGATTTTCTTGGATTATGTGATATGTTCATGCATCTGGAGAAAATTATTCATAGGTCTATGATAGTTCTATGGAAAAAATATAGACTGATAAACAGAAAACTACAAAAATAAAACAAGCCTCATTAATATTATAACTCCAGTAACAACACAAAGTTGCTTTAAGAAAGGATATCATAGTAAAATACATGGCCAGTTAATAAACAATATCCGCATAATTATAATAATTAAGTCCAGTCTATTGTTGTAAATATTTTTTTATTTTAAATTTGGTATAATAACTAAATTAATATCTATGTTGGGAGAATGGGTAAAGGCAAGCTGGGGGAGGTGATTTAAGAGAACTGAGGTTTCCTGTTTTATAAGTCAATAGACACTTTCTAAAATGCATAAATCAAGACATGGAAGCACAAGTTACTACCTGAGAAATATGCAAATTAATAACAGAGAAAATTATTAGGAGGGATACAGTGTGGTATTGTGGAGAGAAGGTGCAAAGCTGGAGGATACTGCTTTTCTTTATGTGCTCCAATGCTGTTTATTTTTTGTTTTTTTACCTTTGATTAACACTTTAAAATGTCTTTAAAACAAATGTGTTGATGATTGAATTATCTCTGACCTATGGTGAAATTAAAAAGCAAAGAAGAAAAGATTATGAATAATATTTTTCACTTTAGTAGAAACATACACACACATAAACACTACACACATGGATATTCATGGAACATCTCTGAAAGTATAGGCAGGAAATGGTTAAAAGGGGCTATTCCGGGAAAAGTTTCCAGGCATCTAAGATGGATGAGAGAATTACTTTTCATTATATATACACTTTCAGAATGTTTGAACTATTTTTCATAAAACATTTTTATTTAGAATATCATTGTATTAAAAGCATTAGTTTATATTGTTTAAAATTGATGGAGATGGTAGTGAATGCGGGAGTAGAGTCAAGACTTACAGATTGTGTTAATACTGTGTTATATGAAGAATTGTGATCTCTATTTCAAATAGGTGGGGATTTTGGTGTAAAATTAAGGCAGGAGTTCGAGCTCTGGATACAGCACTGTGGTAGGAGCCAGCTCTGCCACTTATTAATACCTATTAACATAAGGAGGATACGGGCTACTTTTCCAAAATCTCTTGGCTCAGTTTCCTCATCTGCAAAGTGGAGATAATAATAACAATTCCAGAAAATTATGTGGGAATTAAATGTGATAATCTATACAAAGAAAATAATCAAGTGGCTAACATTACAAAAAACAGACATACACACAAGATGAACAAAAACTCTATAAACTGTGGTAATTATTAATATCATTATGTTATAGAAAATAATTTAATATTGTACCAAATTAATACCAGAAATGTGGAACATAATTGTTTCACATACCCAGTAAAAAATGGGTGGTATATTATGTTAACACTCAGTGTTTGTAGAATACCAGAAGAGTTGAGCCTGGGACACCAACAACTTCCTATTTCTCACCACGGAGAATACTGCCAACAAATCAGCATTCTTGAATCCTTAACATCACTGCTAAGCATGGAGCAAGGGGAGTATGTTTGTGGGAGTAGGTGACAGTCATAATTAAAGGGACAGCCACTGCAACAGAACCACCTTATCATGTCCAAGCATTCATTCACTGTCTCTGAGTCTCCAAGTCTAATTTGTAAAACAAACAAAAAAAACAACTATTTGACAATAAAATGATGGCCATTATGCAAAAACAGTTTAAGTTATGTAAAACTATGCACATCAAAGACAATGTAATAATTACTACATTGCATTTTTGTATACATATTAGTCAAAATCCTTTGCTCTTGATGTTATTACATCTCTAAAAACTTATTTTATATCATATTACAAATGAGCCTCTAGCTTACCTATGTCTCCTCCTTTGATATTTATATCAAATTTTGTAAGCAATAGTCATTCATTTTTACTTTGTTCTTTTATTTTATATGGCACAATTATAATTTTGTAAATGTTATTGTAAAATATATCACATAGACAGAAAAGTACATTAAATAACTATTCAAGTTTAATTAATAATTATAGAACCAGCCCCTAGAAACTGCAACACAAATCAAGAAGTAAAACATTTGCAAACACTCCAGAAGCTCCCCATTCTGTTTGTCTTTTAAATCAAAACCTCCTCTCCCCTTCCTGAAGAAAACCACTATCTGGACTTTCGTGATAATTATATCTTTGCTACTCTTTATAGTTTCACCATCTATATATTCTTCCTGAAACAATATAGTTTGATATTGCACACCTGTCAGCTTTATAAAAATTGAAACATACTGTAGGTATTTCTCTTTTTCTTCTTTCACTGAATTTATCTGTATGTATTTATAAAATGGACTGCTAAACAGCAATGGAAACACTACAGCTACACAAAACAATAATAGGAGTTTGAAAAAATACAGAGGTATATAGACTAAAATACAAAATATTCTTTAACCCTAGCCCCACCCTCATAAAGACTCTTCATTGTTGTGCTAACCACCATAAAGGAGTTTGATGTGTCTCCTTAATCTTTATTCTATCCATTTGCACATATGCACATGTATGCACATATCTTTCTTTTTAAAATAAAAGAGATCATCCTCCATGTATTATTCTGTGACTTCGTGTCTTGCTTAAGAATATATCTAGGGGATTTTTTCTACCTATGATGTTTAGGTTTTCCTTACACTTCTTAAAAGCTGCTGCACGGTGGTTCAGAGTACAGCTGCAGTATAATTACTGATCCTTTATTGATACACATGTACTTTGTTTACATTTTATATATCTGACAAACAATGCTGCAATGGACATATTTGCAGATACGTCTTTGGGAATGTATATGAGTATTTTTGTAGTCTAAATTACCGGAAATAGTGTTGATAGATTAAACCTTAAGAAATTTTATAGATTTGCTATTTGAATTCTTAAAGGTGATGCAAACACCCATAAAAAGAACTGTGTGCATTTACCTTCCCAAAATAGTGAGTCTAGTTACTCAGTCTTTGATGATGTAGAGCAGCATACACTTCTATTCACTACAAATGTTTGCACAAGTCCGAACAGATGACTTAGAAATATGTCCCTCCATTCCTTTACAGTAATTACTTCTCTGTTTCCATCGGACATCAACAAGTCATTCATGTTGCTTTATAGTTACTCATCCTATATGTTATGTTTATATTCAAATAATGCTGCAGGGCTAGTTTAGAAATGGAAATTTCATTTAAGAGTTAACTCTTGCTACATATTTGCTGAATGAAAATAAATAAGTAAATAAATGAACAAATAAGCCCCAAACTGTGCCAGGTACTATGGATTACAAGGAGCTATGCAAAAGCTCTTCTGTGTTTTCTCATATGTAAAAGGAAGAGTTTGGACATGAAATGGTGTCAGTGGTCTCCTCCAGCACATAGATTATTTGATTCTTTAATTCTGTTCTTAGCTAAGAGATAATATGTAAAATGAAAAGAGCAAAATACTAGGCAGGGATGATGATTATCTGTCCTATGTTGAATCAGGAAGGTGAGCTGTCAGGTTAGGGCTGAGTGGCAGGGGAAATAAGCTGTAGAAAGATGGAGTCTATGATAAATATCTGGGCTGTCCAAGCATAGACTACAGGGTCAATTTTGATTTAGACATTAGCCAGCTATGTACAGATTAGATTGCTTTCTATGATGTGGTCACATATGAGGGTTTTTATCAGGTGAAGCTTAAGATCAGCATCACAGAGTCTGTAACACAAAAATTATTTCTCCGAGAATATTCCAAAATGCTTATGTTCCTAATTAGATAACAAACTGCCTGAAGCTAAGAACCGTATTTTGTCCTTTGTTTCTTCTCTTTCTTGTCTCATGTTTCCCAGCACAGAGCTGGCTGCTCCCAGTAGAAAGTTAACAAATACGCACTTATTAAGCACTCCTTGAGGAATTGTAGACAGAATGCACAGAGTAGGGGGACTAAGGTCCAAGTTTTGTAATGCTAAAGATACTGTGTTCTCATCTGAGGGGTGCCTTTGGTAAGTGCTCAGCCTTGGAGCATAGGTAGAGCCAGCAGCTTCTCAGTAACCTCACAGAGTTATGGGCAATTTAGAAGTAATGCAGTCAAAGATCAAAAACACACTCCATCTTTGCAGGAAAGGAACTTGGTTGACTTTCTCCCAGCAGGAACATATCTCCTTGCACTGTGAATTGAAATCTAAGGGCTAATGAAAATTTCTCTTTTGGTTTGACTTTATGTATAATCCATTGCCATCTAGCCAAATCCGACTCATGAAGACCCCATGTGTTAGAGAGTAGAACTGCTCTCTGGGGTTATGTTGGCTATAATCTTTATAGAAATAGTTTGCCAGGGCTTTCTTTCATGGAACTGCTGGGTGGATAGAAATGGTAATCTTGAGATTAGCACCTGATGGCCACCCACTTGCTCCATCCAGGCTACTGGCTGATGTACATATAAACTCATTGCCATCGAGTGGAATTCTGATTCACAGCGATCCTATAGGACAGAGCAGAATTTCCCTATAGGGTTTCTAAGGCTGTAAATCTTTTTATGGAAGCAGAGTGCCACATGTTCCCCTTCCTCGGAGGGCTGGTGGGTTTGAACCTCTGACCTTTCAGTTAGCAGTCCAGAGCTTAACCACTGCACCACCAGGGCTCCTCATGTATATATAGGAAGTGAGAAATGACTATTAGATGATTTCCTGAAGCAGATGAATATAGACACATGTAGCTTTACTGGGATAAAAATAACAACAACATGGCCCAACACATAAAAAAGGAGGCAGTAGAGGCATCATAATTTTAGAGACCAGTATTTTAATGTAATAATTAGTTTCATCATAAATCAAATACTTTTTAAGTAGCTTAAAAAGAAATAGCATTTAGTTTAATTCTGATGAGAATGAAGCTTTGCTTCATTTGACCAAGGGTGTTTAAGATTTGAACAGTAATGTGTAATATAGAAAGTCTTTAACAGCGACCTTTTCCATTCTACCTGGTGTATAGTATTGCTTTTGCAATCATTTAGTAATTATATAAGGAGGGTGTATTTATTATGAATTATTGATTTTATAATTACTGGTGCTGGTAGTCACATTATTACACAATGAAAATTTCTTAATATACAATGCTCTTCACCCTCAGCTGCGAACAGATAGTGCAATGCAATTTAAAGAGTAGCCAAGAGTATTTTTTTTTTTTTTTTGCCAACCAGCTAAATGATTCACCTTCTGAAAAAATATTGCTAATGGTGCTTAAGTAGAGAGGAATGTCCAATTTCAAGGTCATTGACGGAAGTTGATTACAGTCACCGAATGAGCACAAGGTTCCTACTTAACTGTTCAGTTATTTTTGCTGCACTCATTGCTGGGAATTAAAAGTTATGGCTGTAAATTTGCTGCCAGCTAAATAGACATCAAAGGCCACAATCATACACTAGATCATGACACATGATGATATATCTCTTATAAAATTGATTTTTCTCCACGTGCAAGGCAGCTCTGAGTTACTCCCCTCATGGAGCTGAGCACAGGAAATGTCTAGGCAGGCTGAGTGTAGTTGTCAGGGTAGTTTATATTCTAGGCTGAGAACTTCTTTTATTATTTTTTTCCCCTCCATGGAGATGTGCAAAAAAGGTTGTCGAAGCATATATTTTGATTTCACTTGCCAACAGATTGTGAATAGCTGATTTAAGGTTACTGTCGCCCCCAAATGGGAAAAAATTAGGTTTCTGAGGACCAGAAATATTAAAAAGTCTGCCCAAACAATATTTGCTGCTCACCAGAATTCAAAATTGCTGATTTTCACGCCAGAAACATCCCATAGAGTTTTGTAAAGGCTGTAAGTCTATTATGCCGTTCTAATCTATCAGATTTTCACTATCCTGAGGATAAGAGCATCAAATAGAATTACAGAGGCTTGATTAGTGTTTTTCTCTCTCCTGGATATCCTCCTGTTATTATAAAGGGACCCATATTTTTCACAAACAACATGCAAATAAAAGGTTTTGTCTGAATGAAATACCTAAAAAACCCAATAACATTTTAGATGTATGCCGGTAGGGATGCTATTTCCGGGCCTGCTACATGGTATAGCTTTCTATAAGTAGTGCTTTATGCTGTGTATTTTACTGGTGTGGCTGGGGAGTCAACATCAGAGTTAAGCACTGGAGACAGGAGAATAGTTGACCCCAAATCCCCTTTGTCACTGGCAAAGTAAGGCTAGTTAATATATTTCATGTGGAAATTAAATTCCAAACTCACCAGCCTGTCATTTAAAGCCCTCTAAAATTTTACCCCAAATTTACTTTTTAAATTTATCTTCTACTACAGTTCTCATCACACTCCAGCAAGACTTAGCTTCTCATTTCTCGACAATTGGGTGTTCATTTCCATCCCCTTGTAGTTCCCATCACCTGAAGCACTCCTTACTATCTGTCTCTCTCTCTCTCCTATTCCCTACTTTCTGCATATTCATTTGCTTTCCTTGAGTCCCATGTTTGTTCAGTTTGTCCTTCCCCAATCTCTCTTCCTCTCCCTTTTGTCTCTACAGCTCACTTTGAAACTTAGTTCATATTCTAATTGTTTTCTTATCTGCCTGCTTTACGTATGCTGATTTGTAATTGCTTCTCAAACTATCGTTGTTAGGAGGTGTTTTTTTTGTATTTTTGTTTTCTTTTTAAAGAATGGGTAGTGCTTATATCACATCCTAAGGAAGAGGATGTGAATACAGGGCTTGGTCCACAGCACTGTACAATACATGCTTTTTAAATTAAATGTAATTTAAACAAATTCTAGGAAATGGGGTTGCAGCTGTGTCACAAGAACAAAGAACATGATGGACCTTACCATACCATGATGTTCCCTGAACTTGATATAGTGATGACATCTTTATTAGTTACCCTGAGCTACTGATCTATACTGTTAACTGATCTACCAAAGAGCCTAGGATATTCCGGCCCCCATCCTTTAGGGTGACAGAAATTACCTAAGATCTATTGAATATGCCAAGTACTGAACTAAGTGGCAGAAATTCTTTATTTTACTTAAATCTTAGAGTCATTGTGTGAGGTAGGTACTATAAATCTCATTTTAGAGACAAAAAAATGAGATCAGAGAAATTAAATATCATAGCCAACGTCACATATCCAGTAAAAATCAACGAAGATTTGAATTCTGAATTTGAGGTCTATGCTCTACCTCACATTGCCTTGCAGTAGTTCTCTATTTCCCTTGATCCTCCAGTAATGCACACGAGGGGCTTTATAAATGTCGAATTAATAAATATAATTTAATGGAATTTTGATAAAGGGTATATTATATAATTTTGTAACTATTAGTACCATCTTCATCCTCCTCACTTGCTCGGTTGATGTCTTCACTCACTGCCACCCATACATATCCTAAGAGTTTCTCAGAAACCAACTCCAGTCTCACTTCCAAAATCAAACCTTTTATGCCTATTTCAAATCTCATTAGTCTACTTGTCAATACATCACACATTATTGCTTTATATATCTATTTCTGAAAGATTTTGATTTTGAATGGGTTTCTTGGTCACTTCAAAATTAAACTTAAATTATTCTAGATTAGAGACGGAGAACCTGGTGCCAAGGGATCAGAATAATTTGCTAAAAATCATTTATAACTCAACTTGAGATCGGATAATTTCTGGCTCTGGCCTAATTCAACCTTCTTTACCTTGTTACCTAGATTCACTGTTAAAATCCAATTACTCTTAAACTCAATAGAGTTTACATACACACATAACTTTTACAAAAAGCTAAATATCTAATATCCTAACTCTGAGTCCCTCAAATTAAGAGTCACCATTCTGAAAATAGCAAGGAAGGATAGGCTAGGATTGTACCACACTCAATTTGATTGTGCACAATTATTTATGGCCCATAAGACTGTCCATGCACAAAATAGTTATTTGAAACAGAATCCATGTTATAAAATTTCTTTTTTTATGCTGCGTAGAACTCAATGTCATGCCACACAGAACTCAACATTATGCTACAAAGAACTCAATGTTACCAGAAATGTAAGTACTTGAGAAATATTGTTTAATTGAGGCAACCACCACTACCCACATCATGGTTCCCGTTATTAGACGAGTACATATGGAGATGTGAATAAAAGTGTTTCATTGTTGATCAGAGTCAGAGAAAAGAAATTGCATATCGTGTCTCCTAAGGTAGAAAGAGGAGTCTCTGGGTAGTGCAAATGGTTAAACGCTTGGCTACTAACCAAATGGTTGCTGGTTAGAATCCACCCAGAGGCGCCTCAGAAGAAAGGCCTAGTGATCTACTTTTGAATGATCACAACCATTGAAAACCCTATGGAGTACAGTTCTACTCTGAAACTTGTGGGTCACCATGAGTTAGAATAGACTCAATGGCAAGTAGTAAGCTAGAATGAATGGGAGTTTCCTTTCTTTGATTCCCAAAATGGATAGTCATCAGAATCAGTTGTGGAGATTGTTAAAACCTTGGATGTCTCTACTTCATTTCATTCTAACATAAGAAAGATCATGTGGATAGAAGTATTAAATCAGGAATATGAGCTACTTCTTCCAGAGTCCAATAATGGGTTTTCTTTGGCTCCTAAAAATCGGAGACTATCTCAGTGAGTAGCATTTGAGCTACATATCCTAATATCCCTAATCCTTGTGATAACCATGCCACTCCCACTAGAGAGAGATCCAGATTAACTGTGATATTATACAATACTCTGGAATATGGATGTGTTTTCGCTCTCCTCTTCTTCTTAACCCCTTATTTCAAAGAATTAATTCATTCATTTCATACTTATTTGAAATTTATTCTGAGTTATGTACTCCTACATGAGCTAGGGATTTAGGGGTGAATAGAACAAAAAACAGCCCTAATTTTAGGAAGTTTGTATTTTACTGGGAAAACAGACACAAAAGTAAAGAAATATTTAAAAGTAAATAACAAATTACCAAAAAAAAGGTAAGTTTTGTGAAGATAATATAGCCCAGGGTGATGATAGAGTAGAGACATGGGGAATGAATGGAGTTCTTTTATAGGTGGTCAGAAAGACCCCTCCGAGGAAGTGACATAAAAGAGGTAGCTATAAAAGATCTGGCAGCATGGCATTCCAGGCAGAGATAAGCAGGTACAAAAGGCCTGAGGTAAGAAAAAGTTGTTGTGGTGTTAAAATAAATAACAAAATAAGTAAATAAACAAAAAGTCTAATAGGCTAGGGAAAGGGAAGAGGGGAGAATGGTTTGAAATGATGTACACAGGGACAAGATCAGGTAATGCCTGGTGATGACAGTTAAGGATTTGGGATTCAGTCTGAAGTGTAACTGGAAACCACTGGAGGACTTCAAAGAAATAAATGATGTAATCTTATTTATCACTTGAGTATGTACTAGGTATTTTGCCCTAGTTGATACTGTGGGGAATACAATCCCCTTCTACCTTAGGAATCTGGCACATACATTAGAATGAAGAAGGAATTTCATTAATATATATTCACCTCATACAAATATTTTGAGAAATATATATACATGTATAAAAATATGTGTATATGTATAAGTATATATATAACATGTAATTATATATTTCAGGAAGCTATTAACACACTGTGTTTTCTTGACTGTGCAAAGACATTTGACTGTATGGATCATAACAAATTACGGCTAACACTGAGAAAAATGGAAATTCCAAAACACTTAATTGTGCTCATAAGGAACCTGTACCTAAACCAAGAGGCAGTTGTTCGAAAAGAACAAGGGGATACTGTGTGGTTTAAAATCGGGAAAAGTGTGTGACACAGTTGTATCCTTTCACCAAATTTACTCAGTCTGTATGCTGAGCAAACAATCTGAGGAGCTGGACTATATGAAGAAGAACAGGGCATCAGGATTGGAGAAAGACTCATTAACAACCTGTGATATGCAGATGACACAACCTTGCTTGCTGAAATCGAGGAAGACTTCAAGCACTTACTGATGAAGATCAGACTACCGCTTTCAGTATGATTTGCACCTCAATATAAAGAAAACAAAAATCCTCACAACTGGACCAATAAGCAACATCACGATCAATGGAGAAAATACTGAAATTGTCAAGGATTTCATTTTACTTGGATCCACAATCAATGCCCATGTAGGCAGCAGTCAAGAAATCAAACAATGTATTTATTGCATTGAGCAAATCTGCCATAAAAGACCTCTTTAAAGTGTTAAAAAGCAAACATGTCACTTTGAGGACTAAGGCGTGCCTGATCCAAGGCTTGGTATTTTCAATTTTCTCATATGCATGAGAAAGCTGGACAATGAATAAGGAAGACCGAATAAGAATTGATGCCTTTGAAGTATGGTGTTGGCGAAGAATATTGAATATACCATTGACTGTCAGAAGAACAAACAAATCTGTCTTGGAAGAAGTACAGCCAGAATGCTCCTCAGTGAGGATGGGAGATTTTGTCTCACATACTTTGGACATGTTATCAGGAGGGACCAGCCCCTGGAGAAGGGCATCATGCTTCGTAAAGTAGAGGGTCAGCAAAAAAAAGGAAGACCCTCAATAAGATGGATTGACAGAGTGGCTGCAACAATGAGCTTAAGCATAGCAATGATTGTGAGGATGGCGCAGGACGGAGCAGTGTTTCGTTCGGTTGTACTTAGAGTTTCTATGAGCTGGAAGCAGCTTGACAGCACCTAACAACAACAACATTCACACACTTATAGAAGGTACCAAGTTAAAACACATAGCCAGTTGGAACTTTGAAAGTATTTCTAATGAAGTTATTTTGCTTAGATTTATGACAAAGTAGGACACAAATGGCTTCCTTTCATTTACACAATTTTCAGAAGAACTTATTACCATTATATTTTCTAAAATAGATTTTTGTTTTCCAATCTAGTAAACATGTAATTGTTATTTATATACCTTTCATTTGTCTACAGATGCTCAGCTTAGTGACACTCAATCAAACTAATGGATTATGAAATGAAACAGAAAGTAACTCAACATTCCCAAATTGCTGGGACAGAAGGAAATACAGACTTCATTACTGGAATTAGAAGGTGGTGGAAGTTTTCCCCACATAACTTGCTTTAATATCAATACATTTGGGTTTTAGGGCTAACTCATCCTCTGAATCTTCACATAAACTAGTCACAAAAATGGTTCAAGTCGAGGTGTTAAACTTTATACTCCAGTCTGACATCTTTTCTTGGGTAGTGAGGTGCTTTGGTGAGAGTTACTACAGAAATAAGAAACTACTATATACTCCACACTGGCACATATGACCATTTTTGAAATGTTCTGACTTTTTGATCAGGCTACTTCCAAAACAGATATCACTAAAACTCCTTTCTGGGCCAGAGGGACATGTAAACGGTCAGCTACTCACTTTCCCTTCTGTCGATAATCCTACATATTGAACTAGCCCATTTAGTATATGCCTATGCTTTACTTTACACAACTTTTCAGAACTATACTTCATTCTTCTTCTTAAATATAAATCCCACAATTTTGTTTCTTTTTTTTATTGTTGTAGTTTAAGTGAAAGGTTACAATTCAAGTTAGTCTCTCATACAAAAATTTATACATACATTGTTATGTGACCCTAATTGCTCTCCC
>NW_004444014.1:8456651-8486319 GCF_000243295.1 Trichechus manatus latirostris | reverse complement strand
CTCTCATACAAAAATTTATACATACATTGTTATGTGACCCTAATTGCTCTCCCTATACTGTGACAGCACACTCCTCCTTTCCACCCCTGATTTCCCCGTGTCCATTCAGCCAGCTCCTAACCCTCTCTGCCTTCTCATCTCACCTCCGAACAGAAGCTGCCAATTTAGTCTTATGTATCTACTTGAGCTAAGCAGCACACTCTTCACGAGTATCATTTTATGTCCCACAGTCCAGTTCAATCTTTGTCTGAAGAGTTGGCCTCAGGAATTGTTTTAGTTCTGGGTTGACAGAGAATCTGGGGGCCATGCTTTCTGGGGTTTCTCCAGTCTCAGTCAGACCATTAAGTCTAGTCTTTTTACTAGAATTTGAGTTCTGCATCTCACCTTTCCCCCGCTCCATCCGGGACTCTCTGTTGTGTTCCCTGTCAGGGCGGTCATTGGTGGTAGCTGGTTCACCATCGAGTTCTTCTGGTCTCAGGCTGATGTAGTCTCTGGTCTATGTGGTCCTTTTTGTCTCTTGGGCTAATATGTTCCTTGTGTCTTTGGTGTTCTTCTTTCTCCTTTACTCCAGGTAGTTGGGACCAATTGATGAGTCTTAGATGGCCGCTTGCTAGCTAAATCCCACAATTTTAACTACTTGTATCAGATAATTCCTTCTTTCCATGATGACGTAGTGAAAGGACTGGTGAGCTGGGGAATTAGCTGTTCTCATTTTTTGTCTTATTTGTACTAAGTGGAATAGACTGTGTCACCTTGGGTAAGTCACTTCACCTCTCTAGTGCAAAGATTATTCATACACAGAGGAAGAAAAATAGTTTAACTGATTTCTATGGTATAGTCTAATTCTAAATATTGTTCTCTTTGACTTACTTGTTTGCTTGATTTTATTTGTTTCTTTGCTCTAATCTTTCACATATTAAAAGGCTGTGAAAATGGTCTTCTCACTCCCGTTTGTTAGAATCTTTCTAATATAAGAAGATTACAATAAAGGTGCCTCTCTGTATTTTATTTTCCTTTAAGGCAAAATGCCAGACCTGTCAGATAACTATGCAAAACAATTCTTCTTTCCTGATACTATGGTGAATTCTTCCTCCTTATCCCAATCTAAAAAGCTTCCGAAGCTGTTCATGAGAGTCAGTGAGTCTAGTCAATGCTTTGTTTTTTACTGCTTTACGCTTTTTTTTAAATTTCTGTTTATATCTTTTAAAGTACATCCATGCTCTTTAACTTTCAGAACAAGTCTTTCAAGTCAGTCAACTTGCAATGAGTTAAAGGAGATCAATACTATTTTGGACAGAATCACACTGTCCTTCTCAAAATGTGGGGGTTAATGCAAGATTAAACGTGGTAGCATAACTTTTGATTATCTGTGTGACACGATTTAGTAAAATAGCAGATCGTTCAGAAATCATTTATATTTGGCCTTGAGATGTATTAGAAGATGCATCTTTGATCTCCCTTTCTAATTATGTTTTGCTTTGGTCTAATGTTAAAGAAATAATTTGCATTCCCAAAGCACATACCAGGCAACAACAGAGAAAGGGGACTTAGAAAAAAGCAAGGGAGAAAGAACCAGGAAAAGCTTTTCAAATGCCATGGAGAATTCATAAAGTAAATTTCTATGTAAATAATCCAGATTTCATTCAATTTACCCTTTGTTCTGAAAGCCAACTTCTCTTTCTTTAAACTATTTCCGTTCCTCTCCTCCCCAAAACTAAAAGCATAAGAGATCAATGAATAAATATGAATATTGTGAGTACCTGCTAGAAATGCAGAATTCTAGAGAATGCATGTTGATAAAACAAGTCTTTTGCCATTCAGAAATTTCCAATCAATGCTAACAGATTAAGCTACAACATATGTGGTGTAGAAAATAAGAGATGACAAGGCACGAAAATATCATATAATAATTACTTGTTCAATTGTGGTACAGAGCATCCTAGCTCTAAGAGACTAAACGAAGAGATCAGTGAGAGCTGCTAGAGTTAGGGGTAGCTTCACATGGGTATCTGAAATGGGGTTTAAAGGCTGGGAAGGATTTGAATAAACGGAAGTAAGAGAGGACATTCCAGTTGAGTGGAATAGTGTCATGAATGAGAATGACCTGGAAATTCATCGTGCAATACAAATAGCCATTTTATTGGGACAGAGGCTGGGTAACCTTGATTTATTTTACCCAGAAATTTCAAATAAAGACTCTTAAATCACGATGTTACCTATAAAATTTAAAATGAGGGAGGGAAAAATTCCCCTAGACAACAGTGTATGTCAGTTATTGAAATTCACTGCCTCCTTCCAGTTAAGTAGGACAGCTGGATTTGAAAGGAAAATTCTAAAGTCAAACAACAATTGAAGTTTTGTGGTGAGATAGGGGCTATCAAATCCCAGGCTTTAGGGCATCCGGTTTTTACTGTAGCACCCTGGTGAGATTTTTTACCCGTTCTTGTTGCCATGTAACATCAAGAAAACGGCGTGTTCAAGATCAGGCTACTGATGTGCTGTGTGAGGGAGCATAGCCTTAGACAAAAAATAAATTTCTATCAGCTTTGGCATATTCCCATTATCCTGCACCTCAAAACTCAAAGCATCACCCAAAGACTCCACTGACTTAAATGATTGGAACCAAGATCGACTCAGGCGGCACGGCGGTTAAGAGCTCAGCTGGTAACCAAAGGTTGGCAATGGCTTCTTAGAAACTCTATGGGGGCAGTTCTACTGTGCCCCATAGAGTTGCTATGGGTGGGAATCAACTCCACAGCAGGGAATTTGTTTTTTGTTTTTTTTCAAGATAGATTCAAGAAGTGATGCCAATAATGAGGACCTCATTGCTTTTCAGAAATACATGACAATAATTTTTTCTTGTTTATTCCTCCACTATTGATGCAGATCCATAGGGTGAAAGGTTTAGTTTTACAAGGCCCAGGATCAGGGACAAAGAATCAAGAAAAAGATGAGGTGGGAGAGGGTTGGAGGGGTCAATAATTAAAAAACAAAACACCATGTTGCTCTGTTTTTAAACAGCTTATAAAATATTTGCAGAGATAAAACAATTGCATGAGAAATATATAAAAATAAGATGCAATTGATAGGGACAATGAGAGACAAAAAGATAAGTCTGAAATGAGATGATATGGTATGAAAGGAATATTAGGTTACTGGCGATATATGTGGGAAAGGCACAGTGTCCTGGATGAAAGAAATCACTGCTTTGCACTGCACCATGTTACTCAGTGGCAGGATGGCTAGTGCAAGAAAGAAGTCCGATGCTTGCTGGGTTAGGGTTAGGGCAGCATATGAGGGTTCACTTATTTAGTCTCTATAATTTTTCTATGAGTTAAATATTTTTCTTCTTACTTTTGGAAACCCTGGTGGCATAGTGGTTAAGTGCTATGGCTGCTAACCAAAAGGTCGGCAGTTCGAATTCACCAGGCGCTCCTCGGAAACTATAGGGCAGTTCTACTCTGTCCTATAGGGTCGCTATGAGTTGGAATCGACTTGACAGGAATGGGTTTAGGTTTTTTTTGGTTAGAAATATAAAAATTGACATTTAATGATGCTAATTAATCTATGATTACACATTTGAGCTAATCACCAGGCCTTTCTCCTGTAAAACGGCTGGGTGGGATCCAACAGTCAACCTTTCTGTTAGCGGCCAAGCGCTTAACCATTGAGCCACCAGGGCTCCTCCTATAAAGATTACAGTCTAGAAAACCTTATGGTACAGTTCTACCCTGTCACATGGGATTACTATGAGTCTAAATCAACTCGGTGTCCTGGTGGTGCAATGGTTAAGCGCTTGGCTGTTAACCAAAAGGTCAGCAGTTCAAATCCACCAGCCGCTCCTTGAAAACTCTATGGGGCAGTTCTACTCTGTCCTATAGGGTCACTATGAGTCGGAACTGACTCAAGAGCACCTAACAACAACAACAAGTCAACCTGAAGGCACCTAACAACAACAACAATACACATTTGAGTAATTAATAGAGTTAGGATTAAAACCTAGGTGTGAACGCTTGACTACTAACTGAAAAGCTGGTGGTTCTAACCTACCCAGAGGCTCCTCAGAAGAAAGGTGTGGTGATTTGCTTCTGAAAAATCAGCCATTGAAAACACTGTGGAGCATCATTCTACTCTGCCAACACACGAGTTCGCCAAGAATCAGAATCTGCTCTACAGCAACTGGTCTGGTGGTTTCTAACCCCAAAGTCTTTGCTTTTCCCCAGTAGTGTACAGAGCATGAGTGGCTCTTGATAATAAGAATTTTTCCCAGAGATGATTTTCAAAATAATCAGAGCTTAAGTTGCTTCCAATCAGATCTCCATGTCACAGAGAAGAGAAAGAGCTACAGAGAGAAAGAGACAGAGACAGAAAGAAACAAACAGACACAAAGAGAAAGAAAATACACAATCAGAGAAAATGGATGAGACTTCCATAAGCCAGATAACATTGTTTTCTTTCTTCTGCAACCTCAGTACATCTTAGACTCTCATCGTCACACAAAGCAGCCAATAGATTGTGTCAATTCTTTCAAACAAAATTTAATTTAAAAAAAATCTCAACAAGAATGCATCTTTATTCTATAGACGAATCCTGAACAAAATGGGTGGGGGTGGGGGAATATGGAACAGAACTTCAAATTCTAATCGAATCCAGATTCTATGGATCCATGGAGGCTGGATGACGCCCACCAAAACTATTGTCCTGAAGAAATCTTTAAATCTTTAGCAGAAAGTATCTCTTGAAGTCATCTTTAACTAAATGGTAGTTTAGCTTAATTAGATAAGGATATCTGCCTTGAGCATTGTGTTCTTTTAAAGAATTCTCTCTATTAGATCAAATTGACAACAGCAACACAAAAGGTTAGATGAGCAGATTAGGGGGCAGTGAGTTTGTGTTGATGGTGAAATAATTCAGAAAAGAACATCCAGAAAGGTAGCACAACTTGAAGAATGTAACCAATGTCACTGAATTGTACATGCAGAAACTATTGAGGAGATGTATGTTTTGCTGTGTGAATCTTCACCAAAAATTAAAAAAAAAAAAAAATGGATCTTTATTATTTCTCATGTCGAATAAGTACAGTTAGCTGCTGCATTTCTCAGATGAGTCTAACATAATTTGCTCTTGTCAGTGGTTCCCAATAACAAGTGAAGTTTTAAAATATCCCAATGTAAAAGTCGTACCCCTTGCCAATTAAACCCAAAGATTGGGGTAGGAGTCAAGCAAAGTATATTTTAAAGATTCCCAGGTGGTTCTAATGTGCAGTAAAGTTGCGGAATCAGTGATTTACTTGAAAACACAGTTAATTTTCTTTTATCCTAAATTTCTTCTAGTTTTCCATTATCCTAAAAGGGGTGAATGCCCTGTAAATATGCTAGAGTATTAACACCTGAGTAGACCTGAATTCAAAAACCAGCTCTGCCACTTCCATGAGTATGTTAGTTAACATTTCTAAATATTTGTTTCTTCATCCATAAACAGTGACAATAACAACCACGTCCCGGAGTTCTTGTGGTGTTAAATTAAATGGATAGACAAGATCTGACAAAATATCTGGGATTTAACATTGGTCCCTTTTTCCTTGTCTTTACTCCACCCAGTATAATGAAGAAATTGAGTCCTCAAACAAATCAAAGCAACTTGTTCCAGTTTCCAGAGATAGTTAAAAGCAGAGCAAAGCCTGCAAAGAAGCTTTCAAGCATCTCTCTTTCAAGCATTGTTTGCATTATAAAATTTTAAAGATAGGAGAGGGAAACACCAACAGCAGAAGCTAATTGAGAGGGATAAATAAACCGGTACAAGATTTTCCAGTCTCCTGCCTGAAAGCCTCCCATGCTGCCATGAATCAAACTTAGGACCTGCTACCTACGTCCCTACCCCCACTACATTGTGTAGTCCTACCTCCCTTGATTTTGCAACTTCTTTCGCACCCAGCCTGATTTCTGCTTTCAAACCTTTACCCACAAGTCTCTGTCATGCCCGCTTTTTCTTCCTCCTCAATGGGTTCCTTCTGTCCTAATGCTTTCTTTTATCAGAATATGACTCATCCTTTAAGAGTCAGGTGAAAATCTCTGGTCCACAAAATAGTTCTTGATTATTTTGATTCCTTATTAACCTTGGTGGTATTATAAAAAGAACCCTGATCTTGAAGTTTAAAATTCTGTTTGAACCCAGATGTTCACCAGTTTCCTTTGCTGGGATGGGAGAGGGGGCGAGGAGAAAGAGATTATAACACAATGTATCACAAAGCTGTTTTGAAGAGTTCTCAAATAAATGTTAGGGAAAAAGATTTGCAGGACATCAAAGAAGACATTAACATTGGGCAGGTAATTACAATTAAAGGAAACAACACATCACAAATTGTATTCCATTTAGAAGTATATCTACCTTTTCATTTCTACATGCGAAATGCAGAATAACAACCAAGAAACACAGCATTTACATAATTTGATACTAGTAAGTGTCCAGCTTTACATGAATGTTCAAGCTATTTTTGGAAAAATAATTATTTCTCCTTTAATTACGCAGTTGATTATGTCAATTTTACAATTTATTTAGCCAGTGTAGACTCCATCTCAAAGTTTTAATTCAAAAGCTGTCACTCATTTCCTCAATGACCTTGGGCAAGTCACTTAATTTTTCCACATCTCAATTTCTTTGTCTGTAAAATTGGGATAATAATCTTGACCTCGCAGAGAGGTTGCATGAATTAACTGATTAATGATTATAAAGCAATTTGAAAATACAGAACACTATATAAATGCTAAGTATTGTTATTAAGCAAATCAATTCAGAAAATCAAGATAATGACATTTCTTTTCAATCTATTTCTTAAAGTGCTTAACGCCTTTGCATCTAAGTGCTGTGTTGTAAAAAACCAGTTTAAATATTTATAACTTGAAGTTTTCTAGTTTAACCAGTTCCTACCACATACTAGAAAGAGGGGAAGAAAAAAAAAATATCTTGAGCTGGGAATTTGAACTTCTCATTCTTTTTGACTTTTAGGTTATATCCAGTTTAATTCAGGGAGAGGTCTATCAATTTATTTTCTTTCTTTCCCTCTTCCTCTCTTCCTGTCTATTTATGTATCTATCTACCTATCTATCTATCTATCTACCTGCCTATCTATCATCTATCTACTTCCCATTGCCATCGAGTCGATTCCCACTCATAGTGACCCTGAATTTGGTTTCAGATTACGTATATAATCACACACACACACACACACACACACACATATATATGACAGACACATTTTAAATAAAGATATAAAATTTGGTATAAGGAGTACTGATTTTCCAATTTTCCATTAGAATTTTCCAGTTCTATGCCTAGAATATTCTGCTCTGCCTGCCTACTAGCTAAGTAACCTTAATCAGCCATTTTCGCTCAGTGGAGCATGGTTCCCTAATTTATTCAATAAAGGGTCTAGGTAGAAACCTTCTAAAGTCTCCCACTGCTAAAGTTCTTAATACTGCTGTGTCTGAAACCAAAGTTGGGAATTTCTCAGGTAGATGCTTGGATTCTGAATGGGTCATAGACAATAAATCTGATTGTAAAATCAGTCACACTTTAAACCAAATGCTCATTTGAGGTTTCCTATCTTCAAAGAATAGATTTGCAGAATGTTATTGCTGGAAGGAATATTAGAGATGATTAAATGTGATTCCCTCACTTTATGATGAGAAAACTAAAGTCTTGAAATGTTATTTGTCCGAGGTCACAAAGCCAGTCAGTGAGAAAGCCAGGTCTAAGACCAGTTGAACGTACCTCCTTCTGAATTATTAATTGAGGTGACATTAGAGTAAATGACACTTTTCCTTTGAGGTTAAGACATTCATAAACAAAAAGAATAATCAAATCTTTAACCACTGGTTCTCCTATTGTCCTCTTATCACTCTTCACATGGATTTGTTCAGAAGTTATAGCCTTTAAAACAGGATAGATATCTCTTTGGAAATGGCAAGATTCAAATGTCATGGTATAAAAAAAATTCCATCATAGATACCCTTTTGTTTTGATGTCTGTTGATAATATTTCATAATTTGGGGAGGATATGTTGGAAGAAACCTGTCTTCTACTTCCTTTGTATATTTGCATCGAGCAGGGGAGACCTCAAAGCCTTTCCTTGCTCATTCTTGGTTTTTCATAGCAATCCCACAGATTTGGACCTGTTTAGAAGGGGGTTACTGCCATTCACAAATAATAATGGCCAGCTGAAGTAAGTATGGCTGATGCAGCCTCCTCTAATGAGCAGTTTAGTGCACATCTTACTGTCGGAGGAAATCCTAACACTGGCAATTGAAGGCTTCTGAACCAGTTCTCATCACAGCTGAGTAGGTCTGTGAATGGACTTGCACAATCCAGCATTCAAAGCTTCATGCCCACTGCCCTGAAATATAGAGAGAGGAACCTTAGTCAGAAACCCTTCTTCTGGTGAACAGGAATGTGAGAATGTCATGTAGGTCTAGATTTATGGATCTCCTTTGGTACCAGGTAATGTTTATAGGCTTTGCTGGATATAACATTCGGTGCTCAAGTGTGGAGCTTGTCAGCCTGGTCAATAAGATAGTTTCACAGCAAGATGATAAAAAATAACAAGCTACCACAAATGGCAGGTCATCGAGAACCTTGCATTTATTTTCCAGAAATTGCACCTGGTAGAACAGGTATCTGACCATCGATTCCTCAGTTCAGAACCCTATAGCTTGGAATGCTGTTTCTATCATCCCTGAACTCTCACTTAAGATATATCAGCCCACTTGCAATCTTCATTTGAACCTCCTACTGGAACTTCACACTCAAAATATATGAAACTTAACTTGCCATTTTGTCTTCCAAGCTGCTCCTCCTCGTAATCAATTAATTAATTCATTAAATGAGCATTTTTACCTTCATACGACAACCCATGTGTTGTGATTTGTGTATTCTAAAAAAACACCTTGCCAACCTCTATATGTTTTGATGAATGAGATTTCCTCACTGATCATCATTGCTGTTAAAAATGAAACACCTCTGGAAAGGTAGCAAGTCATCTACCATTAGAATGATAGAGTTTATTTAAAAATATTCTAGCACCATTTTTTTAAATTATAATGCCAAAGTGACAATAGTAGAAAAAACAGCATCCTTGAGTGTGTGTGTGTGTGTGTGTGTATGTGTGTGTGTGTGTGTGTTATTTTTGTTTGGGAGATGGTGAGAAATCAAAAAAAGATCCCAACAGTGAAATTTATCTCCAGTCTCCCTCGCTCAGATACCCTGCTCCTCTGCATTAAAATATATATAAAAATATAGATACTCAAGCTGCTCTCCCAGAAATTGGTGGCACAGTGGTTAAGCTTGGCTGCTAACCAAAAAGATCAGCAGTTCGAATACACCACCTGCTTCTTCAAAACCCTATGGGGCAGTTCTACTTTGTCCTATACTCACTATGATTTGGAATCGACTCAAGGGCAACAGGTTTGTTTTGTATTTTTTAACTGGGATGGTGTCTGCCATTGTTGTTTTTTAGAAACTCTCCAGATAACTCTTTTATGTATCTAGGGTTGAGAAACACTGTCACAGACCCTCAACAGCCCTGCTTTCATCACTAGCTCTGACTTCTACCTACCTTTATGCCTAACCACCTTTTCATGTATTGATGTGAGAAGATTTCCTCTGAAGGTAGTTGCTGTCTCAACATGGTTAGGTGAGTAGCTAATCTTCACTGTGTGTATCTCCTCAAAGGTTCACAGTTCACCACATGCGATTAAACATGGATGCTTTCCACAGCTTCTGGATATCTCTATCTGAGAGAATGAATTGGAGTCCTGAGCATCTAGGTCTGCAGTACTCCTCTTCACATTAACACTAGAGAGCAGGAAGAGTCAGTGGCCCACAGCCATTTCAGGGATAGTGTCCCTTTGAGAATCTGCTGAGTGCCATGGTTTCCTCCCCATGCTCAGACAGTCACTTCAACATGTAACTTTCAATGGATTCATGGTCGCTATAGAGTTCATCTATGGACTCCTATAGGTCCAAGAACCTTGACTAAAATGATTCCTTTTATTAAGGATAATGTTTCTAATTGGCTCAAACCTCATATAATAGTGATTACTAACATGGGCTCTGAGTTTGAATATGGGCTTTCAATTCTAGTGTCTCTTAATCTCCACTGGCATAGCATTGGGTAAATTGTAAAATCTTTGTTAGTATTGGTCTTCTTATATCATAACTACCTGTGAAGGTGTTAGTGAGGTTTATATGAAGTAATGTATATAAGTTATTTAGCACAGCACCAGTCCCACAGCAAGCATTCAGCAAATACAAGCTACAGCAACAAGTTGCAGATAGCTGTAACTTTGAGAAAGCGCAGAATTGCTAGGATATACTGAGGGGAATTAAGACTTCTCTCATTTACATCACATTATATTTGTCTGTTTGCAGCTATGTAAATGGCACACAAATATCATGGAGCTGGTCTGAAGAAATAAATGGTCTCAAGAAATAAATACATAATATTTAAATTAAGCTGCAAGAAGCAGTTGGTCAAGTGATTCGTAAAAGCCTAAAGAAGATCATTGAGGACCAAGAACAAATGGTGGGATTCTGGTACAAAGACTCACCTTGTTCTCTCTTTGCTGCTCCTGTTTGGCTGACCATGACATAGAGCCAGTTCCAAATGAGCTTGCCCAGGCATTGTCTTTCTGGAGATGAATGTCAACAGCTGGCTACGGGGCAGTGCTATGCAGGGAAAGATAAAACCCCGTCTCCCCTGCTGGCAGGGGCAGTGGTGGTTCAGTAGGAGAATTCTTGCCTTCCGTGTGGGAGACCCAAGTTTAATTCCCAGCCAATGTACCTTAAGTGCAGCCAGCACCCATCTGTCAGTGGAAGCTTGCATGTTGCTATGATGCTGAACAGGTTTCAGCAGAGCTTCCAAACTAAGACAGAGTAGCAAAAAAAGGTCTGGAGATCTAATTTCAAAACATCATCCAAGGAAAACCCTATGGATCACAATGGTCTGACATCATTGCGCATGGTGCCGCCGTGAGTCAGAGTCTAAAAACTACAACCCCTGCTGATGTCAACGCAGGAAAGACCAGAAGGACTGTGTTTGGGGATCTGAAATTTTTAGTACCATTTAAGATTGTCTTCTGATCCATTGCTGACCTTTGCAAGACAGAGCAGAAAAGACTCCCCAGGATAGTATCCCCTGATAGAAGAGAGCAACCCAATGCAGTTTAAGCACCAGAAGAGAAGTGCAGATCCTGGGTGCAGGCAGATCCACAGCCAGAGGCACACAACAGCTTGCCTTTGACACCTAGACCCTGTTTTACATAGACGAGTCATAACATTGGCTCCACTGTGGAACACACACTACTCTAAGGTTGGTTTTGTCAGGCAAATGAGAATGAAAAAAAACGGCATCTACCCTTTCCTTTTGAAATGTAAATACCTCACTGCTGGGCAGAAATTTACATTAGATTGTCAGATTTATAGGGATATATATTACTCATCAGAAAATAGTATATAAATATACATATCGATATTTGTATGGTAATTTTAAGCCCTCTAATCAAACTGTCTCTCATTTCTTGATATACATTTTGTTTCTAGTCTCATACGATATATCCTGAGATTGTAATGTAGTATGATTTTTTTTTTCTAAAATTCCTGCATAATTAATTCAAATGTGTCTTTCAGAGCTGACTGCAGGCTGTCACAATGAAGTTTGAGAGCAAGGCTGAGCAATGGCATTGCACTGTAGCCTGATGGCAGGAAAAGGCACTATGGAGACACATGGTGGAAGGTTTTTGGACCCTGGACCATGGACCGTGGGTCCAGGTTTGAGGGAGCCACTTGCTCAGTATGCACTGCTTGACCTCACTCTTGGCTTCATTCAGTTCATCTTATTCAGTCAATTTAATAAGATTGTGCAACCAGGTAAAAACAGGCTATAGGTGACAGCCAGATGGTGCTTCTCAGCTGAGAATTCAACAGCAAATAAATTATGAAATTAAAAGAAATAAAACCCTTACATATGGATCGTGCAACTCATTTATAAGGAACTAATTTGTAGTCTGTTAGATTTTCATTCTAACATAATTCATTCATCCAGCTATTTACTTTCAATTATTCAGTCAACACCATGGAGATGGGGCTACAAGACTGAAGGATACACATTTTCTGTTACCTTTCTGTATTTTTTTTTTAACATAAAAGAAATAGCTACCTAGATATCAAGAAGTAATCACCTTGCAGTTAATATGAAAGATAAAAAAACATGTATTCATCATCGTTATCCAAGTAGAACACCAGTAACTCTTTGAACAAGCAGCTAGCCCAAATTAAATCAGAAGGCAATCACAAGACAAGAGTGGGAGCCATAGATCACTGCACAGGGAGGTCAGTGAGCTCTGAAAGCCTGGATGAGACATCCTCCCTGAAAAACCTACATAAGTCCCTCCTGACCCTCACCTGTCTCAGAAGCATAAGAAACATGAAGAAGTTCACGGTGTTCTAAGAGTCAGGGATCAGCTGATACCTCAGCTGAAAACCAATCATGGATTCAAAGGGCCAGGAAGGCAAAGTGTCTCCAAAGATCTTTCCATGGTCAGTAGATGAAGCTGGAAAACCCTCTCCCAACCCTGAGCCCAGAGAAAAGGTAAAACTCCTTCAGAAACCATTAACTCCTCAGTAGAAACCTAGGAGGAGCCCTGGTTACACAGTGGTTAAGCACTCAGTTGCTAACCAAAAGGTTGAAGGTTCAAACCCACCAGCCACTCCACAGAAGAAAGATATGGCAGTCTGCTACCGTAAAGATGACAGCCTTGGAAACCCTATGGGGCAGTTCTACTCTGTCCTATAGCGTTTCTATGAGTCAGAATTGACTTGATGGTAATGGGTACTAGAAACCTAGGAGGTGCCAAAGAAGATTTCAGATCAGGAGGACAGAGGGAATCCCAATCTTTGCCCACCCTTGTACCATGTATCTAATTGAATTCATTAATGAGCAAACAAAGAATGGCAGCACAAATAAAACAGAAAAGTTGCCGGTAGGCTTGCGAAGTAGTAGGGTATGAGAAATTAATTCAAACTCCTTCCAGTGCTGTGCCTTTTTCCTTTTGGAGTTCCAAGGTCTAAATAACTGCATAAAACAAATCAAGGGAAAATAGGGCCCAGCTGCCTGTGGCCTCCGTTGATGAATAGGTCTCTAAGTCAGTCACTCAGCTGTTTTATTACTTGTCTTTAAGGCTGATGAGTCCCAAGCAGACCTGCATCACTGAATTCTCAATAAAGGGTTAGTGCTTGTCCTGCAGAATAATAAGAACTGCTAATGACACCAATTAAGAGCTGTAAATGTCGTTTATACTTGTTTGTTATTTTTCAAATCAATAAGGCTGGAAAGACACAGCAGCCTGAGATAATTTCGATTGGAATAGTTTGTGGGGGACATTTTAATGGATATATTGCAATGGGGATTCTTGTTCTCCTTTTGTAGAAATTGTGTTCCTCATTGGGTCAATTCTGATATTTATTTAATGCAGAATTTATGCCTCAAATAATTAAACATAGGCAAACATTTTAGGGTAATAAAAAGGAATGTAGATACATTTCTTAATTATGTTCATTAAATTCCTTGTTTGAGAGTGCCCCATTTTATGTGAGAAGGAATCTTTAAATAGTGTACACAGTAGTGCAGACGAAAGCATTGACTCTGCTGCTGTTGGAATTCCAGAGACATGTGCTTTTATAAGGATCTTACTCTGCCAAATGTCAGTAGTAGACTTGTATTTGGTGCTTTCATAAGACTGCAATTTGTAGGCAAGGTTTGCATTTGTTTCTTTTCCTGGATATGCAGCAGTTGAGTAAGACTCCAGAGATATCTGTTTCTTTATTTCCAAAAGTGGTACAGGAGTCTCATTTATTACTGGGCCCTGTCCTAGCAAGCGAAAAATCAGTAAACACTTTGCTGATGAGGCTGCAACCTGGGACAGACAACCCGTTCTCCATAAAACAACTGAGTTGTGCCAATGCCTCACAGATAAGGGGATATCTCACTCAGGAGTTTGGGGATAGCCAACCAAATTAACATCTGGGCATTTCTGTGAATGCATTCTTGAACTTTTCTACTATAATTTAGAATGTTGACAAGATTAAAAGACGGATGGGTGGAATTTAAAGTCACTTCTCCTGGTTGTCTACCTCTATACCTGTTACCTCTCTGAGTGGATTTTCTGGTTTATTTGAAAAGTCATTTTTAAGTGGTTGACCTTTTCAAACCTCATTTTTAATTACTTTGAATAGAAGAGTAAATTCACAAAGCAATAAAAAAGAAAAAAAACTTAAAAGTATAATTTGGGAAATTATAGTTTAAACAATGATCATTTTGTGTAAATGTCTACCTGACAATAAAAATAATTAGTTAAAACTTGAGATTTTAGATACTCAATTTATTGTGGCTACTTAACACTTATTATCTAATTTGATTATTTACATTGAGGATAAGTGTGGGAATCTGAGATTTTAAGTTAAAATCATTTTAAAAATTAAGTTAATCTTTTTTTTGTTTCAATCAAACATGCAGTTATGCAGTAGGGAAAACTAAAGAGTGTAGCAAGTACATAACCATAAACTTCATTTGATTGAGTCATTGGTACTCGTATCACTGAACGTTTTTAGAGTCTCAACAGAGTAATGCTGTGAATGAAAGAGATTAAAAAAAAATAAAAATGTTTAGGTGCCTGTCGGGGTATGCTGTTGCCTAAATTGTTTAGCACAGATTTAATACAAAGCTTGATCTTTCCATCCTTCTCAAGCTTGTCTTGGTTTTGAACAATGCAACTATTATATCCACCCATTGCCTTTGACCTACCTTCCCACTTGTAATCCTATTATTTCATTATACTTTCCCAATTTTCTCTTTTAGTCAAATTTGTGTACTCATTGTCCCCCAAATATTTTTCACACCTTCTTCCATGTCACTGTCTCCATCTAGAATGGCTTCTTACTCTATCTTGTTGGTTGTTACAGCAATTTGTGGACATGTTTTTTTCCAGCACACTACGTTAAGTTCCCTGAGAACAGAGGCCTTCCTTCCATCATCTTTGAATTTGCTGTATTGCTTATCATAGCACCTTTCACAGAATAAATGCAAGAGCATCAATCGGTGTGCATATGATTCCAAGACAACTAAACTGCTCAGTTTGAGAAAAACAATTAATCAAAATTGGTAACCCTGTAACAATTTAGTTAAAACACTAAGTTGATTGGCCCAATTACCTCTTTTCTACTGATTTCTGGATGTTGTACAAATTAAAATGGTGTAAATAACTTTTTTAGGGTTCTCTAGAGAAGAACCAGTGATATATATACATATACATATACATATATACACATACACTCCTCACTTATTGACATGGTTAGTTTCCTAAGATCAGGTCGTTATACAAAAATGGAGGACTTTTTTTTTTTTTTCTGTTTTTAGACCAACCATTTGTCCAAATTTTTTTATTTAGAAAATATGATCTAGAAATAATAACGGCTAAGATTTATTGATGTGCTTATCACTGTCACGAATCCAGTTATGAATTATTCCTCTGCTAAGAAGGAGGCCTGGAGGAGACAAAGCTGAGTAAAGCCAGGCTGTGTGACTGGAGGGCCCATGGCTTAACCACTTTACCTTCCTTCTGTTCGGGGTCAGAGCTTCCCTTGTGGAGCTGCCTCCAGGGCTCCACTCCCACCCCTGCAAGCCCTGCTTTCACAAGCCCTGGAGCCTGCTCTGCCCTTTGGGCCAGGTGAGTCACCAAGGATCCAGGCTTCCCTCAAGGGTGTTGGGAGACTGGCCGCATACCTGCCTCCACCAAGGCAGAGGCTTCAGGCCTAGTTCGGCTCACTTTGGGATATCGTTAAACTTGCACACATTTCTTCCAAACACCCTCTCCAATGCCTCTTTCTTTCCTCTCTTCCCATCCTACGTAATTTTGAGCTGCAGGGCGTCAGGCTGCATAGGAGCTGGGAACCCTGAACAGGTGCCTGCTGTCTTGGTACTGCCTGTTCATGTGCCCAGAGGCCATGGCCATGGAGGAGGGCGATACTGCAAGGCAGCTGGATGAAGCACTCCTGCTGGCAGGAGGGAGTGGAGGACACAGGGCAGCATGGCCCAGCTGCCATGTCCACCACCTTATTAATGTGCAAAATAGTCTAAGAGTAGAGCTTTATTATTGTCTTAAATGCAAGATGTCCGATAATGAGATAGTCGGTAAGTGGAGAGTAGGTGTATATGTATATGGATATGAATATGGATATGTATATGCATATGTATGTGTATGTGTATATATACAGAGAGAGAGATATATAATTCAATGTATTTGCTCACTTGATTGCAGGGGCTGGAAAGTCCAACATCTGCAGGAATGGTGAACTGAGAGATGAAAAATGAGCTTGTGTAGGGCCGTGGGTTCTCAACAAATAATTGACATTACCCAGTGGGGCTATCACAAGCTTTTATTACTTACACAATAATAAGGATGAAGAGAAATAGGGTAAGTCTTCATCTTGGACTGGTCTTCCTTTGGCCCTTGTCCCAGTGTGAGATGACAGACCTCCTCTACGCATGCATCCCCCCTCGATGCACCGTAGGCTAACACAAAGGGAAAAAGGGCTTATATAACTTAGGCCAAATGAGTTTATATGTTGGGATGCATAGGAAAAGACGAAGGTGAGAAAGTTTTGTGGTCATTATCCCCAGCCTTGATGGCATCAAAGGAAGAATATTTCCTCCCCTTCTGGGGTCTAAGATTAGATCTGACAAGCATACAATTATATAGTTAATCATATACCTTAACTCTAAGGCATTAGAGGAGAATGTGTACATGCTAGGGTACATTCTTGCAGTACAATTTTAGTGTAAAGTCATGTAGGCAGTGGGATTGAAAACTGCTTTCTGCTGTCTCTGCAGTAGGTCAATCGCCAGGCTAGAGACTTCTGTAAACCTGCATCCCAAGAGCTGAAGGTCAGGCAACAGAAAGAGACAGAGTGGAGAGAGAGGTAGAGAAAGTGAGTTCTGCCAAAATATCTATTGATAGTCTGGGGGAGACCACAAACTAAGGAAACTCCTCTTTCAACTAATCGATTGATTGCATTATATCATATCATATTATATAATGTCACTGAGCTGGATGCAAGGATATATAGGTTCCATCTATCTCTTTTGATCCATGAAGTAAAGGAACTCTGTCTTCCCTAATTCCAGTTACTCTATGGCAAGCTCTGCAACATCAAAAAACAATGCCAGTACCTAGGGAAGGTAGCAGTTTCTCCTATTAGCTAAAATGCTCAAGGCCATGCAGAACTAGTTGGATAGCTAAGGTCAAGGTTTGGTCCCTCTGTTTTTGGTACCCCACAGTTTCCTCTTATGCCTCCTTCTTTAACCCTAAAATTAAACTTAACCAACTGACTCCCATTTCAACCACCCCACAGAAAGTTCAGTGTAACCCAGCAACTTGGGTTCACTGGAAATTAGTTTGACAATTGCAATAACTCATTATAGTGTTGCTACAAGTCGGAATTGACTCGATGGCAACTGGCTTGGTTCATTAGTTTTCTAAAGCTTAGATATTTGACTCTGTTACTAACAAAAAAAAACCTCAATAAGGCGTGATGATGTCAATGGTGGAATTGAGATCCACTGCTTATATATATATGTATATATATATTTTTTTTTTTGAAGGAACTTTCCAATGACTTCCCCATATAGGGAGTCAAAGGGTCACTACTAAACAACATTCTTTGTTCAGAGAGGATTTATGTCAATGTTCCCTCTCAGCTATCAGATGTAGGTCAAGGAGTCTCACATTTCCTGAAGGAAGGGTCTAATGCAGGAGTGGCAAACCAGCAGGCCTCCAAAGCCAGGCAGCTCATAAAACTGTGTATTAGCCAGATTAAAAGTGTCTTGGGGAAGGGAGGGGTAGCATGGTGGCTGGCTGTAGAACACAGGATCCATCTCTAGAAGGCAGCTGCTGCTCATTGTCATACAGGAATTTGGCACAGTGTTTGTCATAAATAGCAAGAAAATTGAAGTTTTATGTAAAACCTCCCAATTTTCAAATGTTGGCTTAAAAATATTAATATACTTTTAAAGATAAACAAAATTTATCAGTGGCCATACCCAAGTCATAGACCACCAGTTTGCCATCACCGGACTAACAGCAAATTTGCAGCGTGATAGAAGCTGTCTGGAAAACCTCTGCCCTGAACTACTTACTGTATTTCTCACAGCCAGAACAATGACCCCCTGGCTGATTTGACCCTGACATAGCTAATTTCCTTGTCTGCCAATAAAGGGGAACAGATGATACTTCTCAAATATGTGTCTTTTTAAATGGTGTATGAGAAAATCTGCTATAAACTTCTCTGAACTTTTGACTTTGCCTTTTCCTGGATAAAAATAGTCACTACAGTAACAGAAGTAGTGACCTTTACCTGGTTCTGTGCTTATACTTGTTTATTGGTAAACACCACCTGTGTCAACTCTGCATTTAAATGTTCAGACTTATTGAGAGTTTTTCAGTTGCTATGTATGACTGCAACTAAGAATTTGATTCTGTATGTTGATGTTGTTGCTGTTGTTAGGTGCGGTGGACTCGGTTCTAGCTCATAGTGACCCCATGTAGAACAGAACGAAAATACTGTTGGTCCTGCACCATCCTCACAATCGTTGTTATGCTTGAGCCCGTTGTTGCAGCCGCTGTGTCAGTCCATCTTGTTGAGGGTCTTCCTCTTTTTTGCTGACCCTCTACTTTACCAAGAATGTTGTCCTTCTCCAGGGACGGGTCCCTCCTGAGAGTATGTCCAAAGTATATGAGAAGAAGTCTTACCATCCTTGCTTCCAAGGAGCATACTGGCTGCACTTCTTCCAAGACAGACTTATTCATTTTTCTGACAGTCCACGGTGTATTCAATATTCTTTGCCTACACCATAATTCAAAGGCATCAATTTTTCTTCCGTCTTCCTCATTCATTATCCAACTTACTCACGCATATGAGGCGATTGAAGATTCTGTACAAGGCTTGCCTATCCTGACTAAATACTCATGATATTTTTTTCTTTTTCTAATGCCCTTAATTAGATTTACAGACTTTACAGCGTTTTATGTTGATGAGGGACTTGGAATACAGCGCACACTAATAAAATATCCCCACTACCCAACTTGTGCTTTTGCATGTTTTATTTCAGTGAATAATGAGTGTTAAATAATGTTCTGAATATGTTGTCAAGGATGTTCTAAAGAAATATGGACTGATGATCCATCAGGAAACATTAATAAACATTCAATCACATGAACTTGGTGACCGAGAGAAATTGATTCATTGGGTTGTAAAACACTAAAGAATTTGGATCATGAACACCTAATACAAATAAAAACGTACTTAGAAAACAACAGTTATACGTTCTCTTTTTTAATTTCCTTTTTGTAACTTTTAGCTTGCCTAAATGTTTTGAAATGGAAAGTAATCATTGTGTAACATTCTCAATCCTTGGGTAAGGAAATTTACTCTACTATACATAGTTTCCTTTTCACATGACACAGCCATTCTCATGGTTATAGCTTATTAGCTTCCTTTCAACATTAGATACTGAGGATGTTTAAGCAACATAAACTAGCTGTCATCCAGCAGCATCATAATCAAAATGGCATAAAATTTGCCATAAAACCTGCAGCTAACAACATTTATAAGGCACCTTATTACATAAGGATATTGGCAAAGCTCAGACACTGTACCTCACAGTGCTTCCCTGGGGTTCATTTTCCTAATGACTGTGTATGGGTTTACTTTGGGAGCTTTTATGCACATACCTGAGCACAGGGCTTACCCAGCCAGACAGATAAGAACTGAGGAGGAGTGACATCCAAATGCAGCCATATCTTATGCTGGGTTCTCTAGAGAAGCAAAACCAGTAAAGTGTATAAATATGTATATAGAGAGAGATTATATCAAGGAAACAGCTCAAGTGATTGTAGAGGCTAGAACATCCCAAGTCCATGGATCAGGGTAGAGGCCTCTCCCAAGTCACACAGCTGCAGAAGCTGGCAAGCCCAAGATCGGTAGGTCAGAGAGCAGGGCTCCCACTCACAGGCTGTGCAGATTGACGAATCCCAGGTTCAGCAGATAAGCTGACAGCTCAAGTCCCAAGAACGGGAGATGAGACGACAGGAAGCAGCCGCAGGATCCAGAGAGAGCAAAAAACCAGAATGTCTGCTTATATACAGATGCGGGCCACACCCCCAAGGAGACTCCCTTTCATCTGATTGACTACTCACAGTATATTCAATCATGGGAGTGATTACATTAAAACATGGAGAATCATGGCCCAGCCAAACTGACACACAATGTTAACCATCACAAGCCACAAAGTTGGAAAATTGGCAATCTGACCACCTTTGTCATTCACCGTCTAAGTCTTTTCATCATTTCGTGGACATGCTGGTTTTAATATCCTTCCAATGTTTTATTTAACAATGTTTACACCTTTCTCCCCAGTTGATTGAGACAATTTAATCTTTTCTTCTCCATGTCCTATTTCTTCTGTAACCTTTACACTTCTCTTATCCTTCAAGGCTAAACTCAAGCCATGTTTCTTCCATGGCTTTCCCTGATGACTCCAGCCCACATTGACCTCTTGCCTTTGATCTTTCATTGCCTTGGTTATCTGTCCTGCACATTCAGTGTCCACTTCTGCCTACCTTTTCATTTATTAACAAACTGATTACAATATAAAAGCTAAGTTTCAACTTATCCCTGAATCATAGACAAACAACTCTGGAAGTACATTACAGCCTCATGTGCCATCATAAAATGATATTTAACCAGTCCTATTTCCCTCTCACCACCCATAGAACAGTCAGCTGCAGCATGGTAGTCTCGCTGGCCTGCTGCCCAGGTCCCTGTTCATAATCTAGTTCATTGACCTCTTTCCTTTTTTTTCGCCTTGCCTTGAATAGACCTTTCCTGAACCATTCATTGGTTGCCTCAAACATTCATTGGTTACCAAGAACAACTACCACTTAAAATTCACACCTACTACCAATCCTATCCAGTCATTTCTGATGCAGCTCTTTGAATGTCAAATATAATCTGCATGGCAAGATTTTTCTATTTCTTCTGGCTTGATGATGATTCTCTGGGATATAAAACCAATCTGATTATCTGAATCATCTCCCCTACCTCTACACAGGAATGTTCCTGAATATCCTACAACCAGAATGTTGTCAAATATGATAATCACTTTAACTTTTCTTATCATGCAACTTAAATGTTATATTATACCCTAGCCATTTTGCTGATTATGCCATGTGTAAAGCTTGCCTTATTTTCTAACTAGATTATAAGCTTCTTATGAAGAAAGACCCTGTCATTATACTACTTTATCAAAGCTTTAATGCCGTTAGTACTCCTAGGCATGTAGCAGTGCTCATACATTCATTAATGATTATCTTCCCAAAACAACTTGTACTGAGCATGATTGTAATGCAATAAAGACATCATTCTAACACCAATGGGAAGAACACCAAAGTCACTGTTTGCAAGATGTGCTCCACATCCATCCTAAACCTTCTTTTACTTAGCAAAATTTCTCTCTTTTTATTCTAAATTTGATTCCTCCACATTATTCTATTCTTATTTTACAACTTCAGGCTTCGTTTCCAATCTTCTAGTTTTCTACTGCTTCTTGACCCTTCACTTATGGGGCTTTTCTGGTGGCAAATTTTCTATGCACAACTCAGAAGTATCTTTCTATGAACTACCCAGCACACAAACTAGTCAGGTGTGGCCTTTCATCTTGGAATCTTTTCCCCCTTCTAGTAGTCTCCAGCTCTGAAGGACTACCTTTCAGACATTATATACTTTTCCATTAAAAACCCTCTGGACAGACTTCCAGCAACATGGCGTTCTACGCAGAAGCACCACACTGTCCCTCCACAGCAAAGATCCAAAAAACTAAGCCAAACAGAGAAAACAGCAATCCTGAAACCTTAAACATCAAATGAAGAGATAAAGAACTCAGCCAAGCACCAAAGGAATAAGAAACTGACAGAGAATAGAGCGCAAGGAGACATACATGGAGAGGGTTAGGAACTGGTTGAATGGACATGGGGAATCGGGGTTGGAAATAAAGAGTGTGCTAGCATATAGGGAGAGCAATTAGAGTCACATAACAACGTATGTATAAATTTTTGTATGGGAAAAAATACAAAATTTTAAAAAAAATTGTGGTGGAGTCAATTCCAAGTCATCGGGACCCTATAATACAGAGGAGAACTGCCCCATAGGGTTTCCAAGTTGCTGCTGGTGGATTTGAAATGCCAACCTTTTGGTTAGCAGCCGAGCTTTACACCACCGCACCACCAGGGCTACCACAAGAGATTAGGAAAGAGAAAAAGATAATTAGAGAGGAAAGAAAGAAGGCATCCACCCTACCATCAGGCCTAATGATAAGTGAAGTATCAGAGAGAACTGAGTCACCCTTTGAGAGGACTTCTGGGGAATCAGCATACTTGGGCCACGCCTATCAAATGACCTACTTTTATAAATAAATATTTTATATTGCCCCTTTGCCCCTTTTAATCAAAGTCATAGACGATTTAAACTACATAAGCCCTAATACTAAAAAAAAAAAAAAAAAAAATAGTGGAGAAATAAGAGTAAAGTTACTTTAAAGAAGAAAAGTTATTATGTACTGAATTATTTCAATACATAAATGTTGAGACACATGGGCCCTAGAAGTCACAGTGTAGACGTCAGGTGTACTGTGCCGGTAACAGCTGCAAGTGAAGACTGATAGGGATATGTTTTCTGGGCAGTTCAACAAAGTAAGGAAGGAAATGAGGACATCTGTTGCCATCAGTGAATGATTTTTTGAGCTCTTGGTAAAATTCTGAATAAGACAAATGAACATCTACACTTGATTCTCAAAATAGTTTCATTTCTGGACAACTTCTTACGTATTATCACTGGGCAAAAGTATTTTGTCTTTATAGTCTAAAACCAAGTTCTGTTCTAGCATTACCAAAAAACTCATTGCAGCTGAGTTGATTCTGACTCATAGCGACCCTACAGGACAGAGCAGAACTGCACCATAGGGTTTCCAAGCAGTGGCTGGTGGATTCAAACTGCCGACCTTTTGGTTAGCAGCCATAGCTCTTAACCACTAAGCCTCCAGAGCCCCGTTTTAGCATTAGACAATAATAAATTGCTTTTTTACCTACCTGAATGTCCAGTGGGACATCTGAAAACCATAAGGAAGGATATCTGAAACCAACACTGTCTTGTGTAAAATCACCCCTCTCACTGCAGGACATCTAGCTGACCCTTGTCACTGTATACTACGCCCCAACACTAGTGATTAAGAAAACCAAGAATATTCACACACAGTTTTTAAATGCTGCCCTGACGAATATTCATTTTAGTTTAGAGAGACAAAAAAAAAAAGGGAGAGAGAGAAACTTAAAGAAAAGCCTGATACATAAATAAAACTTTGAAACTGTGATTAAAACAATTCTCAAAGTGATTAAAGAATATTTTTTTCTTTCTTTTTAATATTGTTTTATGGGACTGTCTAATTTTTGAAAGAAGGATGAACCTCAGAAGTGACTTCATTACTGAGTTAAAAAATTGTCCGGGGGCCATACTCTTGGGGTTTCTCCAGTCTCTGTCAGTAAGTCTGATCTTTGTTTGTGAGTTACAATTTTGTTCTACATTTTTCTTCAGCTCTGTCTGGCACCCTCTAATGTGATCCCTATCAGAGCAGTCCATGGTGGTAGTCGGGCACCATCAAGTTGTGCTGGTCTCAGTCTGGTGAAGGCTGTGGTAGGTGTGGTTCATTAGTTCTTTGGACTAATCTTTCCCTTGTATCTTTAGTTTTTTTCATTCTGCCTTGCTCCAGATGGGGTAAGACCAGTGGAATATCTTAGATGGCCACTCACAAGCTTAAAAGACCCCAGATGCTACTCACCAAAGTAAAATGTAGAACTTTTTTTTTATAAACTGTTATACCAATTGAGCTAGATGTTCCCCAAGACCATGGTCCCCATTTTCCTCAGCACAGCAGTTCAGGGAGTTTGGATGTGTCTATGGAGCTTCCATAACCTTGCCTTGTACAAGTTGCGCTGGCTTCCCCAGTACTGTGTACTGTCTTACTCTTCACCAAAGTTACAACTTATCTATTTAGTGTTTTTCCATTCCCACCCCTCCCCTCCCTTGTAACCATCAAAAATTGTTTCTTTTTGTATATAAAACTTTTCATGAAAGTTTATAGTAGTAGTCTCATACAATATTTGTCCTTTTGTGATTAACTTATTTCCCTCAGCATAATGCCCTCCAAAAAATGAAATATTTTTTCACAAAAGCTGAACTTGAATATACATACATACATACCTTGATAGGTTAAAATTGCCCATAATTTTTCATGATTCAGAAATTAGATGTTCACATCCTTTATTCACTATCAATCTTAAAGTGTATGAGATTAAAGAAGAGGCAAGCAAAATATGCCCATAGGATACTGTATATTGCTAGTCCCTCCCACAAAAAAAAAAAAAAAAAATTCTAAGAATTCAGAAATTCTTTTGAGAATTCTGCAAACCTGAGCTTCAGCTGGGTTTATCATCTAATGATTATGCCTTCTGGGTGCTACCTTAATGTGTGTAGGCCCATGAGGGAATGCCCATTTGCACACCTGCATGCTAACATTGAAGACTTGGTGGCGCAGTGGTTAAGCGCTTGGCTGCTAACCAAAAGGTTGGCCGTTTGAACCCACCAGCCGCTCCACAGAAGGCAGAGTCGGCAGTCTGCTTCTGTAAAGATTACAGCCTTGGAAACCTTGTGGGGCCCTTCTACTCTATCCTATAAGGTCTCTGTGAGTTGGAATAGACTTGACCGCAACGAGTTTACATTGTTATATTGAGGTTCATACAGAGAAAGCTGCTCGCTTGTGCTAGGAAAGCTTAAAGATAGTGTTTGCATTTATGTATTTAATCTACTATTTAGTTGTAGCCTCCAGTTGATCAAGAAGACAGCAAGTTTAAGGACACTGGCCAGGTGGAGAAAGAGTGTGGTGGTGATAGTGGTAAGAAAAAACAAATCCGAGCGATAGACTTACTATAGTTGCAAATGCTATTTTCAACAAAAAGAGTTGAAATAAGATCTCATTATTCACACATGAAGCAGAGCAATAGAACAAATCACCCCCTATTCCATTAACATTTATATAAAATTTTTACCATCAAAGCCTTTTCAGGCTGCAATATACATACAACCTAGTTCTGTCTTTACACATATATCCGCGTTCTGCTATATATGCACATGCATTTTGTATGCATAGATAAGCATAGTTTCATTTTTATTCATCAGACATTTCAGAATATTTGTCAGGTATTTAGCCCTCTCTTAGCTTCTTAAAGCAATTTAATAGGAAGGACAAAAATATATAATCCATGTATTGTTTTATTCATTTACACTTCGATCATCCATGTTGTTTAATATGAGCTATTTGATATTCAAGAGCCCTTAGGCCTTTCAAACATCCTTTGGAAATCTTTTTTTTTTTTTTTTTTTTAACTCCCCTAATATAAGAAGTAGCATTTTGCCAAAGGCAAGCCATCATAAATGCCAAGGGAATAGGGTATCTCTTCATTCTGAGCCTGTGAATTCTGAGGAATGTCTAAGTTTGGGAAAAAGAAAGCTCTTGGTAGCTTGCAGTGTATGCATACTTGGGCATCATTGTCTTATACAGTCAAATATAAAATCTGTATTATTTGTCTGTATTATCTTGTAGAATGAGAATTTAAACTCATTCTAGGCAGACACCCTATGCAGATTTATTATTAGCATATCTCCTCTTCCTCATCTTCCTCCTCCTCCTCCTTTTCCTCTTCTAATTATGTCGTGAACAGGGCCATTGTGTCCAATTGATATTTTAAAATAGGTTTTCTCATGTAGAGAATGGAGAGACAGAGCAGCTTATGAGAATCATGGAACTTTGACCTCTCAATTGGTTTAAAAGTTCTTTTACTAAATTCCATGCTGATAATGACACTACCTATACTTAATTCCAGAGATGTGAGGCTTACTGACCTGAGACGGTAACAGCCATCCTTGAACGTTTTCTCTAGGGAAAGATCCAGGACTTGTGGGGATTGAAGACTGTATGTTTTAGGGACCCTCTTTAAGGAAAATATTCAAAATTACAAACAAAAATCAGATATGAACGTTACTATTTATTCAAAATGTGAAAAGAAACCACAACACATCGTTGTTTGCTGTTGTTAAGTGCCCTCTAGTCAGTTCCGACTCACAGCAACTCTACGTACAGCAGAAGGGAAACACTGCCCGGTCCTGCACCATCCTCCTGATCATTGTTAGGCTTGAGCCCATTGTTGCAGCCACTGTGTCAATCCATCTTACCGAGGATCTTCCTCTTTTTTGCTGACTCTCTACTTTACCACGTATGATGTCCTTCTCTAGGGACTGACCCATCCTGATAACATGTCCAAAGTATGTGAAACAAAGTCTTGCTGTCCTTGCTGCTAAGGAACACCCTGGCTGTACTTCTTCCAAGACAGATTTGTTCATTCTTTTGGCAGTCCATGATATATTCAATATTCTTCACCAACACCATAATTCAAAGGTGTCAATTCTTCGGGCTTCCTTAGTCATTGTCCAGCTTTCACATGCATATGAGGTGACTGAAAACACCATGGCTTGTATCAAGCACACCTTAGTCTTCAAGGTGATATCTTTGCATTTTAAAACTTTAAAGAGGTCCTTTGCAGCAGATTTGCCCAATACAATGTGCTGATTTTTTGACTGCTGCTTTCATGGATGTTGATTGTGGCTCCAAGTAAAATTAAATCCTTGACAACTTCAGTCTTTTCTCCATTTATCATGATGTTGCTTATTGGTCCAGTTGTGAGGTTTTTTGTTTTCTTTATGTTGAGGTGTAATCCATACTAAAGGCTGTAGTCTTTGATCTTCATCAGTAAGTACTTCAACTCCTCTTCACTTTCAGTAAACTAGGTTGTGTCATCTGCATAACACAGGTTATTAATGAGTCTTCCTCCAATCCTGATGCCCTGTTCTTCTTCATATAGTCCAGCTTCTTGGTTTATTTGCTCAGCATACAGATTTAATAAGTATGACGAATGGATACAACCCTGACCACAACACATTATACATTTTTAAATTATCAAAATCCAGAAAATAATATATTTATATTTATTATATTTATTAGTTAATTAATTGATATAATTAATAGATTAATTAATTAGTTTGTTTTCCTAAATCTTGTTGGACTCCTGGCCCTTTGATTGTCTCTCTATATGACAACAATTTTGTGGCATCATTTTTTATACAGTGAAAAGAAAGTTAATTCAGTCTTTTCTTTGGCAAGATTGACCGAAATACATTTTTAATCATTGATTGCTTATTAAATTTTCTTTCAACACCTTAATTTGTTTTTGGTAATGTCAAGTAAATTGTTAATATTGTTGTCAATTTTGGGAAAACATCTCTCAAGTTTCTTTCATATATAAGCTGTAAGATGTCAGAACATTTCAAGTTTTAAGTGTGTGCAGTCACAAATTTAAAATTCTTTTTGAACTGATGACACTCATTGACCAATTTGTGGTAGATGTCCTCTTGGTCGTGGCCTGTTAGGAGTTTTATGTCATCTTCATCTGTGTTTATACTTCATGTCAAACCAAGAAGTTAATAAGAACCTAGAGAGATACAAAGGGAAAAGCCATTTCAGGTAGGGGAAAGTGTGGGTAAAGAAATGGCGAGGCACAGACAAGGAGAAGAGTTTGAATGGAGTGGAAGGTACAGCATCAAAGGGTGACTGACCAGCAAATGTGTGTTGGAGCCAGGCAGGAAGAAGGGAGATAGTGCTGAAAGCTAAACAGTGTTTTTGGTTGTTGTTGTTTTGCTTTTCATCTATCAAGCTTTTAAGTAGAGATACTATCATTATCAGTATTCAACTTAAGAGAGAGAACTTATGAACCAATTGAGAAGTCAAAGTTCCATGATTTTAAGTTGTTCTGTCTCTCCATTTGTCAACAAGAGAAAGATTATGATAAGAGAAAATATCATTTGAGTGTAATGGCTGTGTTTATTTCATAACTAGTAGAAGGAGATAAAAAAAGAGGAGAAGGAAGAAGAAAAAGAAGAAAAGAAGGAGGAGGAAATTAAGTCTAATTAAATATATCTGCAAACTAATTTCCCTTACTTAAATTTCAAAAATACCTGCAGCAGCTACTATAAAGCCATCTGACATAAGGGCTAATGTTACAGAAGGGAAGTTAGAGTGGAAAGAAAAGTGGTCTTAACCTATTGAGGTAAAAATATCTCATTCTGCAAACTTTACAAAAGCATAGGGCCATGTAAACCATTGCTTTGGTTGTTTCCACATCTTGACCCATGCAAGTGACGGGCCCTTATGCATGACATTTCCTTGGCTCAATATTAATATGCTTCTGTCCTTCCTTCTTCTATATTTTGGCCCTGGTTATATACTCTAAAATCTCTGCTGTGTGATTATTTCAAACATTTGGGAACAATTGTATGTCTTTGTTCAAGAATCTATTTACCCAGATAAACACTGGCCACTCAGGGTCATGCTCCAGAGTGTTTAAAGCATCTCCTCCCTGGCCAACCCAGGCCTCCAATTTGCTGTTGCGCCTCAACTTGTAATCTCAGGAACCAAGCGTAATAGTAGGTTTTTTTGTGCTTATGGCTTGTATATTTGTAATTTCAACTACTCTTAATTACCTAAATCAGAAAGATCTGATAGAATCATGCACTGGCAACTGTATGGGATATAGTGTACTCTCATATACACCTAGTGGAAGTGTAAATCGGTAGGTATCATTGAAGGGGAGCAAACTGAGCAATAAATATTTAAATTAACAATTTGCATATCTATGATCAGCACCAGCACTTATCAGTTTCTGCCCTAGAAAAACATGCACATGTGCAAAGTGAGTCATGTAGGAAGATATCTGCCACAGCATTGTTCATAGCAGAGAAAGATTGTCAATCATCCAGTGTTAATTTATCAGGGAAATGGTACAAACATATGTGGTTTGTGTATTATGGCATACTATATAGAAGATCTAATGATTAACCTGTATATACATAGACAAATTGATTGATTTATAGATTGCCAAGACATCTTTCAGAGTGAAAATAAAACAAAACTGTCAGAATGTGAACACGCAAAACTATTGCCCTGAGGTAATCTTTAAACCTTAAACAAAACAAAACCTTAAACCAGAAATATCCCCTGAAGTCTTCTTAAAACCAAACCATGCTAAGCTTAACTATTAAAGAATGTCTGCCTTGAGCATTGTGCTTTTTTGTTTATTATTTTATTTTTCTTATTTTTATTTTTTATTGTACTTCAGGTGAAGGCTTACGGAACAAATAGTTTCTCATGAAACAGTAGTACACATGTTTTATGACATTGGTTAACAACCCCAGAACATATCAACCTTCTAACTTCTCAACCTTTTTTTTTTTTGGTCAAAATACACATAGCCAAAGATACACCATTTCAAAAATTTCTACTTGCACAGTTCAGTGACATTGACTATACTCTTCCAATTGTGCTGTTATTCTCACTTAAGATGAA
>NW_004444014.1:8427150-8456551 GCF_000243295.1 Trichechus manatus latirostris | reverse complement strand
CTTTGTTCTTTTTTCTGAGTTTTCCTGAAACAGAGTTGTATCCAAGTGTTTGTCTTCAATTCCACTGATCCTGTCTTCCACCATTTCAAATCTGCTTCTGAGCCCTTCTATGACACCATCCATTTCTGAAATCTTGTTGTTCATCTTTTGTATTTCCAATTGTTGCCTTTGAATAATTTCTAGTTGTGAATTTATTTTGGCTTTTTGTTCCTGCATTATTTTCCTGAATTCTTCCAATTTTTTCTCTGTATTTTCCCTGAATTTGTCTATTTTTTCCTCATGTTTGTCAGCTTTTTGCCTCAGTTGTTGAATAATTCTGAGTATTAGAGATTTGAATTCCTTATCTGGTAGTTCTAGTGCATTTTCTTCCACAGGAGAGACATCTGGTGTTTTATTTTGGTTGCCTACTGGAACCATCCTGTCCTGTTTTTGTAAATGCTTTGATATTGTCTGCTGTCTTCGGGGTATTCAGTAGTTATTTTTCTTGTTTAATGACTGTAGATTTGTTTGTTTCATCCCTTTTTTTTTTTTACATTTGACTATATCTGAGCATGCAGACTGTGTGTTCTTTGTTGTTTGCTCATCTGTGGGCACAATACTTTTCGTCTCCTTTTCCAATTGGCAGGGTCAGTGACTCAGATATGGTATGGAATGGCAGGTGTAGCTGAAGAGTTACTGGGGCAGGTTGTTTATGGCACTTACTACAGCCACCAGAGCAGGTCGGTAATCAGTGCAGGGCAGGTTCCAGTAGGCTGTGCTGCTTGGTGGTTTGATGTCAAGCGCACGGTGCAGGTAGGCAGGATGCAGCGGGGTTATTGTTATGTGTGGAGTCAAGATGGATATGGGAGAGAGGAGAGAGGAACAGGAGCCAAAAACATACAAACAAACAAAAAAGAATGGCAAGGCAGCTTGCCGTTGGAGTGGAGAGATGAGAGACTATGAAATATTGCAAAACAGAAAGGGGAAGAGGAAGAAAAGAAAAAAATGAATAAATAAAAATTGAAAAGGTTAAAGAAGCGCAAAGTTCCCAGGGATCCCACCATGCAGCTATGAGATCTGGGGAAGTCGCTCTCATGTGTTGCAGTACAGCCAGGCTAGAAGGCGCAGTGGTATATGTCACCAGGTATTCAGGGAACAGAAAGAGAAGAAAGATATAGAGAGATGAGAAACTGAGCTATGTAGAAAGACAAAAAAAGGAAAAAGAGGGAAAAGAAAACTAATCAAATTTTAAAAAAAGAACAAGAAATGCCCCCGAAAAACAGAAAAAAAACAAAAAAAAAAACAAAGAAATCCCCTCAGGGATCCCTCTGCACGTCTGTGCAACTGAGGAGGTATCTCCTTGTCGCCCACCTCCGCCTGGCCATAAAGGGCTCCCAACTCAAGAAAAGGAAAATAAAACAAAGAAACAATTCAAAACAAACAAATGAACAAAATCCCTGGTTTCCCACCAGCATGGCAGCCCAGACCGGGAAGCAGCTCCACGCTCGAACGGAGCTCTGCAGGCCCTCGGGAAGAAGTAAAGATGGCTCACGGAGCCAGGTATTCGAGCGAAAGAGGGTGAGGTGGCGAGAGGCAAGGAAGAAATCAAAAGAAGCAGAAAAAAGCAACACCAGCCGCCAACAAATGGCACTCAGAGAGCCGCCCGTTTGGGTGTGTGGAATCCAAGCAGCTGCTGTTTCCCGGTCAAGAGATTGTGGCTGCGGGAAGCAGAGTAGGCCGAGTCAGGGTGAAGAAGGGCGGGCAGTGGGAAAACATATATAGAAAATTACTGGTTGTTTTGTCTCCCGCCGGACGCTCCGTGAGGCTGCTTTCTCGTATCCCCTGTTTGCTGGTCTCCGATAGGAGTCCGAGATGGCGGATCCATACTGCGTTAGCTGGTAGGGGACCTCTGCATGAATTTCTCCTCGCTTTCCATTCTCTGTCAGTTTTCTCACTCCATTTAGTGCTTGGCTGAGTTCTTTATCTCTTCATTTGATGTTTTAGGGTTTCAGTATTGTTCTATTCTCTGTTCGGCTTAGTTTTTCGGATCTTTGCTGTGGAAGGACAGCATGGTGCTTCTGCCTAGAGCGCCATTTTGCAGGATTCTGTATGAGCATTATGCTCTTTTAAGGTCTACCTTATGGGATCAAATTGACAACAACAACTCAAAAGATTAGATAGAAACCTTAGTGGGCAGAGAGTGTATGTTAATAGTGGATGAACAACTCAGAAAAGAAGGATGAGAATGGCTGCACAACTGGAAGAATGTAATCAATGTCACTGAAATGTACATGTGGAAACTTGAATTGGTGTATGTTTTTTCTGTGTATATTTTAAACAACAAAAAATAAAATAAATTATTAAAAAAAACCATCAGAACAATGCACAAAGGATAATGTCTTTATTGTAAAACCAGCAGGCACAGAATGCAAAGAGACATGTATGTAGAAAGTTATACCAGTAACTGATACCTCTGTGGAGGATGAAAGGTATTGAAACTGAAAGTATTGGTTAAATAAAACTTTTGCATTAGGTCTAGTTATATATCTATATCCATACCGACACCTGAACCTATACCTGTATCTATAGGTTTAAACAAGGTGAACATTTAATATATTACTTCAGTAATTAATATATGAAAGAAAAAGATGAGTGACATATCAGGTAATGTGATATCACCATCTTCCTTCTTATTCACACACACATGCAAACACACACACGAGAGATTCTGTGTGATTGATTTGATATGAATTTAAAAGTGTAGATTTACAGTACTCACAAAACATGCATAATCTATTTTTGAATGACCCAGAGGTATGTGGTCATGTCCATCAGATGTTATTGGTTGACACTGGGATTATATTATCCCAGCAGAAATCATGTGAAATTCCTTGATAGTTTTAGAATTTAAGACAAAAGACGGAGTCCCTTAGGTCTCTGACCAAGAACAGACTCTTCAATCAGTATTTGCAAAATTTTGAGAGAGGACAGGAGGACAGTTCATGCAAGTGATGATGAGATGAGATAGCCCTCCATCTACTCTGTTCCATGTTTCACTGACACCATAAAACAAACAAACGAACTCATTGCCATCAATTCCGACCCATGGTGACTCCACATGTTTGAGAGTATAACTGCAGAACTGTGCTCCATAGGGTTTTCAATGGCTGTAATCTTATGGAAGTAGATCACCAGGTCTTCTTTGCACAGCACAGATGGGTAGTTTTGAATTCCCACCTTTGAGTTAGAATCCAAGAGCAGTTTGTGCCACCCAAGAACCTATCTTAATCTATACCAGGGGCTAAAATCAATCACACCCTCTTAGCACAAATATTGTGAGGCTCATCTAGATCACGTATATGAAATCTCTTTTGAAAGTATAAAATGCTTTACAAATGCCAGACTTTGTTACATTTGACTCGGCCTTTAACCAATATGCATGAGATTGACATATTTTTGCTAATGGTAAAAAGTGAGGGGAGACTAGGAAAGACTAAAAGGAAGTCCATGTCTGCTCAGTGAATAGAGACTATCTCCACAGTGCCTGGAACCTGTGACCACACACATGTACACTGAGAAGTCAACGTGATGAGAGTGATTGCCCGAAATACCACTCATCACCCTCAGGGAAACTACATGACATTTTGCTTCTGTAAACAAGGTCACTTAGGTGGTCACTGCTAAGTAACAGGAGCCTAAAAGTAAGTGATATTGCCTTGTTATTATTAACATTCAATTGAAATTACAATGCTCAGGTCCAAATGACAATATCCTGAACCCCTTCAATGGTAGAAGTCTGAGACTAGACAGACAGGAAGAAACATTCATCAAAGGACCCTTTAACTGGATATGTTGGACTGGGATGTTAAGTAAATTTACTCTTCTTTTCTCTCAAACAAAATAGTAGCTTCTCTATTCTTTCCTTTTGCTCCCAAGTCTGAAGATGATTGGTGCCAGGCAGAGAAGTTCTGAGTCTAATGCTTTCAAGTTTTTTTTAACATAGTTTTCATTTTTAACCTGTAGATAATCCTAACATAATAGACGGTGAATCAATATTTATAAATGAATTTTAATCTTTTATAGCAGATCCATTAACAAACCCCAAATTTATTGAGCCATAAAAGTTAGGCCAAAGCTATGGCACGCGGTATAGTCTTATAGTTCCCGACTGAATCACAAGGTGTTGTAGATAGATGTTGCTTCACACTGAACAAGTGCCTTCCAAAAAAAAAAAAAAAAAAGAAGTATATTTGTCTCCTCTTTTACTTTTTCTCGGGATAAACACACAAACAGTAAAAAGGGGCGAAGACACCACAGGGGATGCAAAGCAGACAGGCTGCACAGCCTGCACAGAGGCTATTACAGAGTTACAGTGGCTGTTGCAGGGCAACCAGCTGTGCATTTGGAATGAGCTGGTGTAAACAAGGAGCTTTTAATACAGGACCAGCATTTGCTGTGTATGTTACTTCATTTTCTTTCCATTTTTATTAGAGCATTTTTAAAATTTATCCTCCCAGCACCAGATGTGCAGACAATGAACAGAACAGTGGTTTTGACCCCTTGACAGGTTTTTAATGGCTGAATTGAATAAAAGGCAAGTATAGTCAAAACTGCCCAGTTAAGTGTTTCTGGGCCCCTAATCCAGCTACAGGAGTCCCAGGGTAGCACAAACAGTTAACTCATCTGATTGCTAACTGAAAGGTTGGACGTACGAGTCTACCCAGAAGCAACTCAGTAGAAAGGCCTAGAGATCCACTTTCAAAAAATCAGCCATTGAAAACCCTATGGAGTACAGTTCTACTCTGACACACATGGGGTCACCCTGAGTTGCAGTCAACTCAATGGCAACTGGTTTTCGGTTAATTCAACCACAAAAGGTCAGGAGGATTTGTATGGTCCTCTTTAACTGAATATTGTTAATCACTGAATATTCCTGGACAGGTTTCCTCCCTGCCCTCCTTCAGCCATCTTGTCAGTAAAACACAGACATACTCTCACACAGACATCTATGTGTATATGCACAGAGACACACAAAAAAAGTGAGACAGTCCTTTTAGAAAAAGGGTTTGGTGTGTTGACCCTAATATGGTCCTAAAATTTCATACAGAGACAATGATGACACTTGAACTCCAGTACCTGAAATTGCTGCAGTCTTTTGTGAAACTGACCAAACTATTGGGGCACATGGAATAAATAATTCATCAGGACTATAACTTTGACAAAATGCAATCATTTTTGCAGTACATTTTAAAGGTTAGGCATTGTTAAGAACTGTCCTAACCCTACTTGTTTGGAGATTGATGAAATCACTGCACTACAGAAACCAGAGGAACTGCAGAAATAGATAGTAGTTCTCCTGGTTTTAGCAGCCCCTGGGTGGCACACTACGCTACTAACTGAAAGACCTGTTGTTCGAACCTACCCAGAGGCACCTTGGAAGAAAGGTTTGGCAATCTGCTTTCAAGAGGTCACAGCCTGGAGTGCCGTTCTGCTTTGACACACACGGGGTCTCCACGAGTCCAAATCAAATCGATGGCAACTAATGTGTGTGTACCCTGGTTTTACTGGATGGAGATCCTGAATTGCAGGTCAAGTGCCAAAGGTAATGTGGCCTGTCTGAGACAGAGCAGGAACAAGCACTCACATTGCATCTTACGATGAGCATGCATATTATTTTGAAAAATAAAATAATTTGCATTTTCTTTCTGTTTCTCCATGGGCATGCTATACTCTTAATTCAAAACCAGAGAACAGGTTTGCAAAGCAGCAGCACAAGACACAACATTCCAGCCTGACTTAGAACACTTGTTCAGAAACTGTTCTGAACAGCTCCCAAATAACCTGGCCATTCTCCTGACTGCTCCTAGTGTTCATCATTAAGGTGAAGAAACTACTTCAAGCACCAGTCTCCCAAAGGACAGTGGCTACCTTAGTTTGCTCTGAGTACCCTCAGACTTGCATGTGTCTTTGGTCTGGTTGACTCAAGTGCTTTTATGCAAATGCACTGCACTGCCCCTTTAGATATGAGACTCCTTCTCTCAAGGATACTTTTAATCCTGCAGAAAATTTCTAATTTGGGGGAGGAACTCAGTAAGTTTTAATGATGATATGTGATGGTTAAGATTGTGTGTCAACTTGGCTGGGCCATAATTCTGTGTTTTGGCAGTCATGTGAGGATGTGGTCACTTCCCTGTTCAGATTTAATATGTGATCACCCCCATGATGGGATCTGCTGTGAGTAGCCAATCAGTTGAAGGGGCGTTTCCTTGGGGGTGTGGCCTGCATCGAGTGTGGGTGGATGTTCTGGCAGGGCTTGTGGGCTTTTGCTCGTTCTGGATCCTGCAGCTGGCTCCTGTTCATCTAACCTCTGGTTCTTAGGACTTGAGCTAGCAGCTTACCTGTGGTCTTGCCTGCCAATCTTGGGATTCATCGATCTTCACAACCTGTGCAAGAGCCCTGCTCTCCAACCTGTCAATCTTGGGTTCTCCAGCCCCGGCGGCTACATGAATCAGGAGAAGCCTCTATTCTGACCTATGGACTTGGGACGTTACAGCCTCTACAACCATGTGAGCCATTTCTTTGATATAAATCTCTCTGTATGTATGTATATATATACATATATATATATATGCTTTACTGGTTTTGCTTTTCTAGAGAACCCAGCCTAAGAGATAACCTAAATGCAGAGGCCTAGTACCTTGCTGCAGAAGTAAAATCTGATTGTTAAAAAAAAAAAAAGGTGAACACTAATTCTTAGAAATATAACTTTAAAAACTATCTAGAGAATGGAGAAATAGAAAAGGAAAGATGGAGAAAGGAGGAGATAAGGAGAGGGCACTTGTAACCAGGTTTAAGCTGCTTTCTCTAGCACTTCTCTAAGGCTCCCAAATGCCTAGAACCCTAAGAGCCATTTATTTATTATCAAAAACCAGGGACCAGAGCCTGCAAAAATATGAAATGCTGCATAATTATATTTTGGATGATTGGGAAAGAGAGCGAGTCAGAAGAGATGTAAAGACTGGAATGCTGGCCAACAAAAGTAGTATATGTTTATCATATTTAAAGAACATTGATATATGCTTGCTATTTGCTAATCAACATTGTAAATGAAGATATTCCATATTACAGATACTAACTCTAGAAATTTTAATTTATGTAATTCTCATAACAACTCAGTGAGATAGGTGCTATTCTACTTATTTTTTAAATGAGAAATCTAAAGCACTGAGAGTTGAAAAATGTTGCCTCTGACCTTGTAGTGAGGAGGAGAGCTGGGAACTGAACTTAGGAATTTTGCTATAGAATAGAGCAGCTGATCTACTACATTATGTTGCCTCCCAAATTTGAATTTAAAAACTTACATTTTAAACCAATTATCAAATATTTATTAAGCATCTCTGCAAAGTGAAGTTCAAAGAAATGTATAATTTTGTTCGTGGATAAAAAACATGAAGATAGTAGGTAAGAGTCATATTTGACATTACTGCCTTCGGAATTCTGTAAGGTATCTCACTTTTACAGTTCAGGCAACCAGACTTAGAGAGGTTAGAGATGAAGCCCAGAGACACTCAGCTAATAAAGGAAAATTCCAGGAATCAAAAATAAATATCTAAAAGGTAGAGATACCATATTGGTATTCATACAAATGAAAGACGAACATTGCCTGCTCTAGCAAGAAATAGCTTTAAGGAGGAAGTCAGATTTGACTTTTTTTTAAATTTACGTATTGAAACATAGGTATGATTCAAAAGGACTGGAAGGTGAGGTGGGATTGGAGTCATACTTCCTACGGTCGAGCTGGGAAAGACATCGTGACCAATGGTTTGGAGACACTCTGGCCTGATGGCATAACTAACAGGGGAAAAATAGGAAATGAATTAGGATAAATCAGGTGAAGCCAGATTAAGGAGGTCCTAAAAAACAGCAAAGGAGTTTGGACTTAATGTGATAAGAAATAAGGCTGTGAAGGCTTTCGAGAGGCAGAGGACATGATAAAAGCTGTGCTTGGGGAAGATTAATCTGTTAACAGTTTGCAGGATGGATGCTATTTTAAAGATTGTGTATTATAGTACTTTACGTTGCCTTGGGGATATTTTGTATACATTTTTCTCTCCTCAGTTAGATTATGAACTCCCGAAAGGCAAAAACCATGCTTTCAGATTACTCTTTAAATTTCTCACAGCGTTTAGTCCAGTGCTGGTCTGTTACTCTTGACGAGCAGGAGTGTAGGCAAACCACCCGATAGTCAAAATATTCAAATGTGTCAGGCTATTCAGGACAGAGCAGCAATGGCTTCACTAGGTTAAATTAAAAAGAATTATTTTTTCTGAGTCAGAGATTCTGGAACTCTGTGTTCAGTGGCATGAGAACGTATTTAAAAGGAGGGGAAGGTTAAGAAGAAAAAGAAGAAGAGAAAAAAGGTTCAGTGTTGACATAAGATAGGCCAGTGCAAATGTACATTTCTTAGGACATTCCAGTTGCCAAGGCTCAGCTCAGATTCATGGCGACCTCAAGTATGTCAGAGAAGAATTGTGCTCCATACGGTTTTCTTTTCTTTTTTTCCTCCTTAGTATTTTTTAAATAATATTTTATTGTGTTTTTGGTGAAAATTTACACAGTAAATTCGATTTCCATTTGACAATTTCTACACAAGTTGTTTAGTGACATTAGTTGCATTTTTCACAAATTATCAACATCCTCATTAATTGTGTTCTGGTTGTTCCACTTTCAGTATTCTAGTTTCCCTACCCTCCTTGTCTCTCATCTTTGCTTTAAAGTAATTGTTGACCTGTTGGTCTCATATAGATAATGTTATGGGTTAAATTGTGTCCCCCATAAATGTGTGTCAACTTGGCTAGGCCATGATTCCCAGTATTGTGTGATTGTCCATCATTTTGCCATCTGATGTGGGTTTCCATGTGTTGTAAATCCTACCTCTATGATGTTGATGAGGCAGGATAAGAGGCAATTATGTTAATGAGGCAGGACTCAATCTACAAGGTTGCGTTGTGTCTTGAGCCAATCTCTTGAGATATAAAAGAGAGAAGTGAGCAGAGAGACATAGGAACCTCATGTCACCAAGAATGAAGAACCAGGAAGGGAGTGCATTTTTTGAATGCCGGGTCCCTGTGCTGAGAAGCTCCTAGACCTGGGGAAGATTGATAACAAAGACCCTCCCCCAGCTAAGCAGAGTAAACTTCTCTTTAGCTTCATGCTTTATTAGCTCTGCTGCTAATTAAGATATATTTCCCATAATAAGGGATATAAGATAGATAGGTAGTTGTAGGAAAACTAACAGTCACTATCTTTGAGTAGTTGGCATCCGGGTGATCTTTATTTTCTTCTTATACTTCTCTATATTTCCTGAATTTTTATGAAGAGTATTCATTTTATAACTTAAAAAAGAAAAAAAAACTATTTCCATTTTGAAGATAAATTATTTCTAATACTTGCAGAAAGTGAAAATGCAGCAAAGTCAGTGACATAAGATATGTACTGGCATTTAGGATCTCACCATGCTGCTCTTGAGGAAAGGAAACAGGGGAATGAACTTCTATGTTGCCTGTAGTCTACGACGTGAAAACATCTATACCTCACTGAATATACTAGTGGTCTTAAAATATTAAATCATTTCTCTACATTCTTTCCGTTTACTGAGAGAAAAGTGACTTCCTTGAGGGGCAAAACTGACAGTTAACTATACCAAGAACAGGTACTGAAGAAATTTCAGGGAGGCTGTAGGAAAGATGAGTAGTTCTCAGTCCTCAAAGTCAGACTTTGGTAAAAGGACAGAGACTGCAAGACATCCCCCAGTCTTGTCAGTTCCCCAAAACTGAGTGCTTTGTTCTTCTCGATGGATACAAAGAGATCAGCATCCAGAATCACCGTTCTTCATCAGTAATAAGTCCGTAAATGTCTCTAGATGAATAGGCTCTAGAGAGATCCACAACATGAAATTAGACTGAGATAGATGATGATGGTTGCCTGAAACAAGCTGATAATCTGGTGGCCTTTCACATAAATGTATTCTATTTCAACGTTTCCCCAACATTTACTCAGAAGAGATCCTGGTAGCTCCATGGGGAGAAGAGAAAAGGACCACTGCTGGCCACGTACAGATTCACCTTCAATTATAATAATAGCTTATGGTTATTGAATACTTAATCTGTGCTAGGGACTGTTCTAAGCACTGTTACATATATTAATTCATTTAATCTTTATAAAAACACTATGAGGTATTATCCTTATCTTACAGTTGAGAAAAAGAAGGCATAGAGAGGTTAAGTAATTAAGTTAACTTATTTAAGATCATTAAGTGGCAGAGGTAGGATTTGAAGCTAAGTAGTCTAGCTCCAAAGCCCATCTCTAAACTAAGAAATTCAGCTTTGGCTCCAAATTTGCATCCCAAAAAACAGAACAAAACCTCTGCAGTAGGAGCACTCTAAATACTATTCTTTAAATACCATTCTCCACTTAGAGGTACCATGGCTCATTAGGAAAATGGCTGATTCTAAGCCTGGGTCAGAAAGTGTACAAAATATGCCCAGGACATATTGTTGTGCCAGAAAGAAAGGAAGCCATCAGAGATTACTGGTCATTTCAAAAGGACAAAGGAGCCAAACTAAAGGTTCCCATTGGCAAAGATGGGCAAATTGAGTGGCAAATAGAATGATGCCAAGAGACTGAAACTCACTGAGATAAAAATCGGCACGCTTATACTGATACCTGAAAAAATAGAGGAAGAAACTAAGTAACCAACTAACCAAAAAGCCCAGTAGTTAACTGGACACACCTGCTTGAAAGGCAGTTCAATTAAGAAGCACCTCTCTTGACTGAGCAGGCCCAGTGGTTAAGAGCTTGGCTGCTAACCAAAAAGTTGAGAATTTGAATCCACCAGTCACTCCTTGGAAATCCTGTGGGGCAGTCCTACCCTGTCCGATAGGGTCACTATGAGTCGGAACCGACTTGACAGCAACAGATTTTTTTGGGCTTACTGTTACTGAAGCATGCTGCTCAGAGTTCTAGTCTCACTCTTCAAAGCAGATCCCTTTCACCGCTCATGCTACTCACCCCAGGAAGGGTGCTGCACTAACAACGAATTTCTCCAACTTGTTATGTTTTTAATGATGTTTATCCCTCTTAGAGACTGATAGTCAGGGAACTGCCTGGTAGGTCTGTACCTTATCCAGCCTCAGAACAAAACCATATATTATTCCCATGTAATTGTTGCTACTCGTAGACTTAAAACTCTTCTCCTAAATAAAGTAGCAACCTGCAATCTTACTTTTCTTTTTTTCTTAAAAAAAAAAAAAAAAAAAAACCCTCCCCCGGCTGTGGGGACCATGGTCTCGGGGAACATCTAGCTCAATGGCATAACACAGTTTATAAAGACAATGTTCTACATTCTACCTTGGTGAGTAGCGTCTGGGGTCTTAAAAGCCTGTGAGCGGCCATCTAAGATACTCCACTGGTCTCAGTCCTTCAGGAGCAAGGGAGCATGAAGAGAACAGGATACAAGGAAAAGATTAGTCCGAAGGACTAATGGACCACAGTTACCAAGGCCTCCACCAGACTGAGTCCAGTACAGCTAGATGGTGCCTGGCTACCACCACTGACTGCTCTGACCAGGATCACAGCAGAGGGTTCTGGACAGAGCTGGAGAAGGATGTAGAACAAAATTCTAACACACACAAAAAAGACCAGATTTACTGGCCTAAAAGAGACAGGAGAAACCCCAAGAGTATGGCCCCCAGACCCCCTCTATCTCAGTGGTGAAGTCACTTCCGAGGTTTACTATTCAGCTGGGGATTGGACTGCCCCATAAAACAAAACATGACTAATGAGGCACAGCAGTCCAGGGACAAGGGCTAGAAGGCAGAAGGGGACAGGAAAGCTGGTGATAGCAAACCCAAGGTTTAGTAAGGACAATGATGATGTGTAGTGGGGTTGTTAACCATTGTCATAGGGCAACGTGTGTACTAATTGTTTAATGAGAAACTATTTTGTTCTGTAAACTTTCACCTAAAGTGAGAATAGCAGCACAACTGGAAGAGCATAGTCGATGTCACTGAACTGTGCATGCAGAAATTTTTGAAATGCTGTATCTTTGGCTATGTGTATTTTCACCAAAAAGAAAAAAAAAAAGGTCCAGAAGGAAGAGGGTTGACATGTCGTGGGGTTGTTAACCAATGTCATAAAAGAATGTGTGTACTACTATTTAATGAGAAACTATTTGTTCTGTAAACCTTCACCTGAAGTACAATTAAAAAAAAAAAATTAAAAAAAAAAGACCCTCCCCCGGAGCCAACAGAGAGAGAAAGCCTTCCCCTGGAGCTGGCACCATGAATTCAGACTTCTAGCCTCCTAGACTGTAAAAGAAAATAATTCTCTTTGTTAAAGCCATCCATTTGTGGTGTTTCTGTGATAGCAGCACTAGATAACTAAGACAGATTTTTTTTTAATGGAGTCCCGTATTCACAGGTAATATCCTTTCTATTGTGTGACACTCTGTTATTTTGCTAAAAGGTGATCTCAGGGTATAGTTTAGGTTCAAGGTTTAAAGAGTATCTCAGGGTGATAGTCTTAGGATGTCCTCCAGTCTAAATTGGTCCAGTAAGTCTGGACTTTTCAAAAATTTGAATTCTCTCTTGCATTTTTCTCCAGTTCTATCTGGGTCCATCTATTGTGGCCCCTGATCAAAACGATCGGTAGTGGTAAGCAGGTACCACCTAGTTTTTCTGGTGTCAGGATGTATGAGGCTGTGGCTCCATAGGGTGTTCAATAGTTGATTTTTCAGAAGTAGATCACCAGGGATTTCTTCTAAGATGGCTGTGGGTGGACTCAAACTACCAAACTTTCAGTTAGTAGCCAAGTGCGTTAACCGTTTGCACACCCAGGGAGTCCTCTTGGGACATAAAGATTCTAACAAGGATGGGAAATGCCTTTTGATTCCATGTGGGTAGTAACTGAATAACTTTGCTAACCACAAAGACTGGGTGCTGAAAAGACCACAGAGCCACATCATGTAATCCTGTAATTATATTATAAACAAAAGAATTTCCTTCCACATTCCCATTCTACCCAAGTGACCGGTGTCAGCATCATGGAGCACTGTGTATACAACTGTGATACTACATCTGAGTTCAAAGTTAAAAGAACAAAAGAATTAATAATGTCTTCCCTGGCCACATGATAGGCAGTGGATCACACAAGCCCTGGCTTTGTTAATTCTGACTTAGTTTAATACTTTCCCTCAACTGAGAAGAAATTGGGACTCAAATAGAAGTGACAAGTCTAACAGCTAGTGAGTGAATGAACCAAGACTGGAATCTGTATTCCCAGAGTCAGAGTCTAGTCTTTGTTCACTATTCCAATTCCATCATGCAATTATTTTAAGACGCAGGGGGGTCTTTACTTTTCTCCATCTTCCAAAAGCATGAAACTAGTTGACAACTTTGGTCCCATATATTTATAATGCTAGAGTCTGTCCTGGGTATATTTACAGTTAGAAATACAAGCTTCCATTGCTTCCCAAGTCTGATTTTCAGTCCTCTATAGTGCTGAATTTACCAAAGGGAAAATAACTAAATACCCTCTGGAGCAAACAAGCATCATTAGAAGCTGCGGCATTCCGCACCTGCTTAACACCTACAGTGTGGAAGTCATTTATCCCTCTCATTTTATAGTGCAACATAGCAGACCTTTCTTTCATATCTATCTTCAAGCCTGATGTCTTATGTATAGACACTTTCATTGGAAAAAGTGAACACCTTTGTTTCTGTGGTTTGTTTATGATCATGGCTAGTCCCTACTTAGATAATCTCCTCCACCTCCACAGTGGTACTCTTGGTAATGGCAAGTTCAGCTAGCTGCATAGTTTACATCACCATATACAGTCAGTTAATGGCTGCTTTATTAGGTATCTCCAGTGAGATGATGGGCCATCTGAGAATATTAACACCTGGATTTACAGTCATGATGATGGAATGCATTGAAGTTCTTTACTAACCTGAATTACTCAATAACATCTTGGAAACATAAATAATCAAGAAGCCTCATTTTCAAGTCTAAAAGCCAGGAGTCTGTCTTGCTAATTGACCATGATGGAGTTATAATAGTGAAATACAACACAGAAAATCTCCCTAGAAGGCTGCCTTGGGCATATAACATCAGTAAAGCAATGGCGATCCCATTTCCGGCTCCAAGTTCTTATGAAGGTCTCCTTCAAGGCAGGCCCATGTTTTGAGATGCTGATCTGTGGGGAGGTATATTAAACATCTAGTTATTTCTCAGAATAGATAGAGAAGAACTGTCTCCATGGAATTAACTCTAAGAATTTTTCTAAAAGGGGTCTTAGATTTCTCAGGATTAATTTACAGGCTCCAGGTACCAATGAAATTAGTTAAATTATCAAGGAAATACAATAAGGTAGAATAGAATAGAATGAGACTAGGAATGGAATCAAACAATGGATGATGCCTGGAATCAAACTATTTGCACCCTTACTTCCAAAGTAAACAAGGAAAGACATTAGTATAGGATTCACCTTCAAGTAGGTAGTGGATAATTTGACCAACGTAGAGGGACAGGGAAAAAGAGGAGCACCCTCAATGAGATGAATTGACACAGTGGCTGCAACAATGGGTTCAGACACAGCAACAATTGTGAGGATGGAGCAAGACCGGACAATGTTTCATTTTGTTACACATAAAGTCGATGTAAGTCGGAACTGACTCAAAGGCAGCTAAAGAGTGACAATAATAGTAATTACTCATTCCTTACTCAGACAGAAAGAGAAATGCTACAAAAAAGAACAAATATTGTATTACCTCAATTATATGAAAGGACAAGAACAGGAAAATATATGAGGACCAAAATTCATTTGTGGTTACCAGGGGTGGGAGGAAAGAGAGAAGAGGGATTATTGCTTATGGAGTACTGGGTTTTGGTTTAAAGAGATAGAAAAATTGCATTCATTAAGGCTAAGGGTTGCACAGCTGATCAATGTAATTGATATCAATAAGTTGTACATGTGTAAAAAGTTGAATTGGCAAATGTATGTTACGTATATTTACGAAAAAAGAAAAAAGCATCTGCTGACGTTACTTATGTACAACTGAACACTTCATGGGATTTGCTTTCTTGATTTGAAGTTTTAGGGTCAAGGTTTCATGGGACATCACAGTTAATTGGTCTAATAGCATGTTTAGTGCTTCGTTTTACCTCCTAGTTCATTATGTAGTGCCTAGGGTCTTAAAAGCTTGCATGTCACCATCCAACGTACAACAATTCGTCTCTATTTGCTAGAGCAACAGAGAAAGGAGAGCCAAGAAGAGGAGGAGAAAATGGAATGTGTGTTTAACTGCCTCCATGAACAATGGCCTCTTTTGCCATGAGACGAGGAGAACAGGATGGTGCCCAACTACCACTACTGAACATTTTAATCAAAGATTCTACGGAAGAATCCTGATGTAGAGGGTGAAAATGCAGAACAGAATTTCAAATTATCATAAATTCCAGCCTTTCTGGAGCCATGTAGGCTGGATGAACCCTAAAACTTTTGCCCTGAGATAATCGTTAAACCTTAAACCAAAAACATCCCCTGAAGTCTTCTTAAAACCAAATCATAGTTTAGCTTAATTAGTAAAGAATGTCTGCCCTGGGCGTTGTGCTCTTTTAAGAATTATCTATATGAGATCAAATTGACAGCAACAACTCAAAAGATATGATAGAAAACTTAGGTGGCAATGAGCTTATGTTAATGGAGAGAAACAATTCAGAAAAGGAGAATGATAATGGTTGCACAATTTGAAGAATGTAATCAATGTTACTGAATTATACATGTAGACATTGGTGTACGTTCTGCTGTGTATAGCCTCAACTTCAATGACAAAAAAAAATTGTAAAAAAAGAAAAAATACAGTTACTCATTTCCGTCATGTTAAAGCATTATCTTCATCAAATAATTTGTCCTTTAAATAATCTTAAGATGACGTTAAGGCAGACACTGTTTCATTTTACAGATTACAAAATTGAAGTTTGGAGGGATTACGTTAACTCAGGGATAGAAACTATGTGTTCTAATTCCTACCCAGTGCCTTTACATATCTTCATTTCTCAAATGTTTTATTTGCCTTGTAGTTTGAGGTTATCTGGTATTTATATTTCTCTGTCCATTCTGATCATGTGCAGCAATGGGCTGTAATATTTTTATATGCCTCTGAAGCCAATAGGAATAGGAAGTATAGTTTATTCCCCATACTAATATGGCTGGACTACCCTCTGGACTACTGGTCACATGCTAACCAACCAGTATCAGTTGCTCCAAGAAATAGTATTTATAGCTCAACTTGCATTAAATATAAGTGACAATCAGGCTGTCAGAAGAGTGGTCTTCCAAATATTCTGAAGTGTCCAAATATATTGTGTCACGTTTCCAAACCACATGGACAGTTAACAGAAAAGCAGACTTTGCCTCTTGGTCTTCCAACATTATTTACGTGCAATCAAGGTAAACATCCAGTTTGGCTGATTAGAATATGTATATAAATATGATATAAGTATAGGTATAGATGTGGATGTAGATACAAGCATAGGTGTAGATATTGGTCTAGGGCTAGGTTTTTTTTTTTTTTTTTGGACATCTTATTGTTAGCAATACGTTGCAGCATGTAATTTGCTGACATTATCATTCTCAGATGTTCACCAGTAAATGTTCAATTTTATGATCTATTGTTCAAAATACTGGGATTTATAAAGATACTGATAATAAAAGACAATAATAATGAAAAAAAGCGGGTTTTGACTTAACTTCAGAACCAACTTAGGACGAAGCCGTCAGAAGGGAACCTCGTTATAACTCAGGAAAAAAAAAAAAAAAAAAACCTTTGCCGGTGACTCAATTCTGGCTCACAGCAACCCTACAGGACGTAGTAGAACTGCCCCATAGGGTTTCCAAGGAGCAGCCGGTTAAGCCGAACTGCCGACCTTTTTGGTTAGCAGTCGAGCCCTTAAGTATTACCCAATGCCTTCATAAGTCAGGGACTACATATCTATCTATCTGTCTATATCTATATCTATCTGTCTACATCTATATCAATCTATCTATCTATCTATATATATATATATACTGTTACCCATTGCCATGGAGTCAATTCTGACTCATAGCAATGCTGCAGAATAGAGTAGAACTGTCCCATAGGGTTTCCAAGGAGTGGCTGGGGGATTCAAACTGCTGACTTTTTGATTAGCAGCTAAGCTCTTAACCGTTGCACCACCAGGGCTCAGTATACATATGTATATACATATATATACCAAAAAAAAGTCTATATGTATATATATAGGTTTCTTCTTTTTTTTTTTTTCTTTCCCCTGACTTAAACACCATGTAAGGAACTGAATAATTGCAAGAATTTGATTGTTTTTCGGTGCGCTATTGCTAGAGCTGAGCCCTTTTTAATTTTGTACATGGTGATTATTGCCATGGACAGAGAATATGTTGTCTGTTGGTGAATACTCTGAGAGATTTCAGTGGCTGCTTCTTGCATTTGAAGAATATTACATATAGGGTATTGCTCACCACGTAGAGTCCTCTTTCTTGTCATCTGTCTCCCTTTTGTCCTCAGGCTCCCTTCTTCCTTTATTGCCTTAACACTACATTCTTTCATTAATACCAGGAAAAATCTGTGTTTAATTTTGCTAACCCAAAATTCATATCTCAGTTACTCATGTCCACAAGTCTTCAAAGAACTGGAGAGGCAGTGGCTCATCAAAAAGTACCCAATAGACTTTATGATTTACTGAAATAAAGAGAGATATATGCAAATATGTGGACTCAAATTTGGCAACACTTTGTTGAAAATCTCTTCTTGCTGTGTCAAGATAAAGGTAGAGGAGGAGGGAAAACAACTAAAATAAATTATCATCAAGTAAAGGAATGAAGGGACACAATTTTAAGAAGCAGTAAGGGACAGGCACCAGAGGAATTTATGTTAGAATCTTCGCAGAGAGAGTAATTAATACATTGCATATGGAATCAACCCATCTAGGGATGCAATGGAAGTAATTAGTATGAAGTTTTAATAAAAGAGTTAGACATGTATTTAGAGAAAAGAGAATGCTGTGATGTTCAATTAATAACTCTGAAGCTGGGATGAAAAATATAGGACATGGGCTTTCTGGCTGCTTTTCCCTATTCCCCCTTCAGCCAGTCAGCTAAGAACGTGCCTTAGCGAACACTTTCTACGGCAGTTTCCCAGGAGTGTCTTGTCTGTGGAAATCAGGGAAATCTAAAAACAGCTCTGTTCTGTTTCAGAAAGGTAAATGAAACTTCTATGGAAAGCAGAGGTGTGAAAGGCTTTAGACAAACTCATTACAAGCTCCAGCACACACTTAGTGAACAGAATTGTGACTTAGAACCTCATGCTGCCTAGCGTCCCTAGGGGCTAGGAATAACAGATAAAGTACAAAGACAGTGCATTCAATTAAATGCTGTAAACTAAAGGCAACATGGCTCATCTTGCATTGTCATTCTTATTCTATAACTGCTTGAAGGAGTATAGGAAACCAAGATCATAAATTAGGGCCATCAGCCATTGATATTTATATACATGGTCTCCTGCCCTTGGGCAAAGGGTCTCTACATTTCCAACATGAGTTTCCAAATGAATGTATGAGGCTGATATAATCTGTGGGCAGTGGTCAACTCTGGTCCATCCATTTGGTCAAACTCATAACTTCTTGGGGAAGAGTTTAGTCCATTAACTATATTTTATCTATGAATGGAGTATAAAGCAAACTCTGCTTGGGCTTAATTGCTTGTATGGAGTTAGGTTTAAGTTATGTGTAGAGAAGGGCATTAAGAAATAACTAAGAAAATTTTCTAGTGAAGAGAAGAACCACCTAAAGAATCTCCTCCCCCACCAAAAACATTCCACAATGGTGTCTTATATATACCAAGATTTGTCATCGGTTATTTTGGGAATTAAAATTTCTTCTGGTGATTGGATCTCATATTGAAATGCATTTGTCATGAAAAATAGATGAACATTTGTTGAGGTTTACCTCACGTATGGCTTGGTGCTGATTATTGCTCATTCAATATCTCATGTAATTGCCACAGCAATCCAATAAGGTACACATTAATAAAAATACTTTATAGATGGTAAAGCTGTCTAAAGCTATAAGCTGGTAAGTGGCACAGATGATGTTCCAACCTAGCTCTGCTGGACGTCAAAGGCATGGCAATTTACCTCGGTGTTCTTTGTGAGCAAGACCCCATGGAATTGAATTGTAAGATGAAGACCTAGGGGAAGGAAAAGGTACAGGAAGGGATCGGTAGTGGCAGAATGGAAAAGAGTGATGGTATCAGACAAGCCATTCTATGTTTTCTCAACTTCTGTGAGACAGTGGAACGTAATACAAGTTGTTATGATTTGGCCAATTACACATTTATTTCCCTTTTGAATGAGAGGTTACAATACTGGTTCCATGTTCTATGAAAAGAATAGAGTCCAATGTTTATATCTGACACACAGAAATACTAGAAAGGCCTATATTTGTCCTTTTCCTTTTCTTTCTGTGTCCTTCCTCTGTTCTTTTTGTTAGGTGCTGTCAAGTCGATTCCAACTCATAGTGGCCTCATGTGTCAGACTAGAACTGCCCCATACGGTTTCCTAGGCTGTAATCTTTATGGAAGCAGATCATGTCCTTTCTCTACAAGCGTAATTTTAGACAGTGTGTCACTTAAGAGAAAGAGTGGGCTCCAGTGCCCCTTAAATAATTATATTAGGAAAAAATATACTTCCTCCATTTGTCAAGCCATGTGAACAGATACTCAGAAATGGAAAAAAAAGTACAAAGAGTTGAAAAATCATGGGATTTGTGAGAAGAAAGATATTTCAATTGGATTAATAGAGGGTTGTGTGGATTCTTCCAGAACTAGGTTATAAAATGAGGTACTTAGTTTTAGAAAATTAAAGATAGGATGGTGCAGTCTGAGAGAAACTAGTATGAATATCCACCAAAGAAAACTGGATTTTCATTCTGTTAATTCATTCATTCATCTCTTCATTCAACAAATGTTTATTGAATTCTAACTGTGCTAGTAAAAATGTTATGTGTGGATGGTATAATAGTGAACAAGTAGACACTGTGTTGTCCTCGTTGAGCTTATATTTCAGTAAGGAAAACAAATAATAAATAAGTAAAATATTTATCCAAAACTCCACCAAACCCATTGCCATCAAGTTGATTCTGACTCTTAAAGACCCCACAGGACAGAGTAGAACTGCCCAGATAGGGTTTCCAAGGAGCAGCTGGTGGATTCGATCTGTCGACCTTTTCGTTAGCAGCAGAGCTCTTAAATGTTACACCACCAGGGCTCCAAAATACGTATAGTTTACCTAGTACTATCTATGCTCTAGGCTTCTCTAAGAGGTAGTAAGATAGACTGTCTTATTTTCAGTGAGGAAGGTAGAGCATTCCTCACAGGGCAGTTCCAGGGGCTCAAGGAAGCCACATAGCCCAATACTCTCCTCTTTTCTCATCGATGCCTCAGTTCGAAGTCATATGAAAAGAACAAACCAAACGCTATCCTCCTTTTTATGGAATATTTATTCTCAGGGTACAGGGAGAGTATGGATTAAGGAACACAGGTATTAGTCAAGTAAACACAAAATTAAATGTAAAATTTCAAATACTTTATGTGTTGGTTTTAAATTTTAAAAGTGCATTCAAATGTATTTTTTTTCTTACAATTTTTATGACACTTCATTTTCTTGCCTAGCATATGAAAAAGTTAAGGCTAATAATTGTAGGTATATGAACTCAAACATTTCACAGTGTTCTTCTCACTCTTAATTAACTAGTTGCAGGAGAATACACTTCAACAAGACTTTGGACTTTCTGCTGTATTTTCCTCACCACAACACTGTAGTCACTCTTTAATGCAATACCAATGTGTGCATAGGCTGAAAACTTCAAATGTGTTGTGTTGACTCCCTGAGCCATGAAGTCTTGGCTCCTTGCTAACATCTCCAACCATATCACTGGTGTCATCTCGGGGCTCTGTAATCTTTCCAGAGAACTGCTGAGTGCAAAGCTTGCCCTAGGACCTCCATGAAAGCCTGGTCTTCCGTTCAAACATCAGGAGGCAGCAGGTTTGCACCTCTGCTGAGCTGCAGGGAAATGTGCTGATTACTGCCAAGAAATAAAGGCAAATCAGTCACAGAACTCTGCCAATTGAGAGGAAACCTCATGAAAGGCAGGTTACAAAGGCAAGTGGGGAGCTAACACATTTGCTTCATGTTGCACTCTTGAGGAAGTAAAAAGTTGGTTTGCATGCTTCGTTTTGAAGGAAGGGAGTTGTGGATGGACGGAGTAGGCAACCAACTCAGGGCAATTCCAGAGGTATCAAGAAGTCATGCTGCCCACTCACCCCTCACCTACGGAACCTAGGCCGCTCCTCGGATTTGATCAGTGCCGTAGAGCCTCAAATTTTCAGATGAAGAGTAACTGGTTGAAGAAAGAGAAGTCAGTGTTTTCCTTGCCAGTTCTATTGCAAATTCTAACGCCCAACCCTTTTTAGGCTGCGGAGTCAGCATATTGCCTATAGCTTTCTAAAGAGGTTTCTGTCTCCAATCATGTTTCCTAGTGGTTTCTGGAAAGATGAAGAGGCCCTTTTGGTTGAATTGAGGGGAAAAAAAAAAAAGTTGCAGCAAAAACTGAAGGAGTGAGCTGCGTTATTGAGTTGAGGAAATTCTGTAAGGTGGGGATAGTGGTCTGAAGTTGCTCCGAAATAAAAATGCTCAGTTGGGCTTATTGTTGTTAGCCGCTGTGAGTAGGTGCCGACTCACAGCAACCCTGTGTAAAACAGAAGGAAACACTGCCGAGTCCCGTGCCATCCGCACAATCATTGCTGTGTTTGAGCCCATTGTTGCAGACAGTGTCAATCCATCTTGATGAGGGTCTTCCTCTTATTCACTGACCCTCTACTTAACCAAGCATGATGTCCTTCTCCAGGGACTAGTCCCTCTTAATAACATTTTCAAAGTATGTGAGACGAAGTCTCACCGTTCTCCCTTCTAAGGACCTTTCTGGCAAGACAGACTTGTTCATTCTTCTGGCAGTCAGTGGTATATTCAGTTGGGCTTAGAGAGAGTTTAATTGCCTATATTAGTCCACAGGTGTTTGATAACACCTCGGTGATGATGAAAGCAGAGAATTGGTAGGATCAAAATGCTATATTCCAAGAATTATCTAACATCACCATAACTATACCTCCTCTGTGTACTATTCTTAACAGTTTAAAAGCACATTCATATTCAAAATGACCTTGTTATCATAGAAGAGTAATCATTTTTAGGCATGAAATGCCATACTTTTTTTTTTAAGTCAGAGGTAATAGATGTGAAATTAATAATCCTGAGAATTTTAATATTGCTGGCAACATTGCCCTGTCCCCAGACTGGTTGATAATGTCTGCTTCCCAAGGTGCTGTCTCTTTGGGGAGTTCCAATACATGGATTTGTATGAAAAGGGCCCCTGGACGTATTCTTGGAACAGGAAGAAAGAAAGACAAGAGGTAGGAAGAGTGCATCAGCCCTCCCAGGTGGAAGAGATGGAAAGGATCCCATGTAGAATGAATGAGTGGAAGCAGCTATGTGGCACAGGAAAATATCTCTATAAAAATAAGGTACACTTTGCCGTTTATTGGGAGCCCTGCTGGCGCAGTGACTAAGAGTTCGGTTGCTAACTCAAGGGTCGGCAGTTCAAATCCACCAAATGCTTCTTGGAAACCCTATGGGGCAGTTCTGCTCTGTCCTATAGGGTTGCTATGATTCAGAATCACCTCAATGGCAATGGGTTTATTTGTTTGTTTTTGGGTTTTTTTTTGCCCTTTATTAGTTTCTTTTGTGCTAAGTACTTTTACTTTTATCTTATTGAATCCTTAGAGTAAGTCTGTTTCACATATGAAAAAACTGTGGGTCCTAGATTATGTGGCTTCCTGAGTAAGCAAGTGCCAGGGACAGGATGTGACCTCAGTCCTTGGGCCTTTGTAAAGGAGCAAAGCATTGATGAAGAAGGACTCTAAAGCAGAAAACTGCCCTGGGTCTTGCCACAAAAGTTTGTATGTGGATACTTTAATGGGGACTTCCCAGAACCAAGGATCAGCTTTAGAAGAAACTGCCACTTTATTTAATAAGGGGTACAATTCTTCAGTCTACAGGATTGGGTGGCTCCCTTCATTTTGCACACAGAGCAGCAGTGTTAAGTGATTAACTTGAACAATGAAGATGGAGATTCATGATTAGCACCAAAAAGGAACCCACAGGAGCCAGAATTGAGCTCGTGAAGTCTTCTCTATACTGATTTCCCTGCCTGGTACACATTCACAGTTTGAACTAAGAACCACTCCTTTACCCAGTATTCTATTCATTTTTTTACCTGATTCTTGTATATCAAAAGCTTTGTTCTTCAAATGTGTCTCATTGACTTTGCTACTTATTCCACTTGGGCAGTCTTTGCATAGTCTGTGGGAGTGGAAGAAGCTACATAGGTCTGACTCACTATTATTACTCCCCAATGATAACCCCCGCATTGTCTCATGATCTTGTTTTTCCCTCCCATTCCGGTCTCTATAAAAAGTTTAAGATTAACCGATGTTCCTCCTTGGACGGTGGAAAACAAGTGATAATGATCTAGTAATCACAAACCTAACAAAGCACCCATCTTGGGACAAGAAAACCAGGATGTCGCCAGATAACCCCGAAGAAAAGATTAAGTCATCTGGGACGTGACCACCTCAAGGGGGAACTAACACAAACTTCTAAGACCCATAATCCTGTCCCTATAAAAGCCTTCCGCCAGTCTCCAGTTCGGGAGACAGTTTTCTTGGAGGAGTCTATTCCCCTCTGTTTCCTATATATAGATATATAATAAAACTCTTGCTGCTCACCTCATCCTGTCTCAGAATTGGATATTGAGGCAGGAGGCTCCAATCCACATTATTGCGGTAACAGGATCTGTGATAAGGCTGGGGAAAGCTGAATACATTTACTTTTTACCTAGATAAAACCTTGATTGGGATAAGAACATGTTATCTTGAAGGATAAACTAACTGTACAGGATAAAATATTTAAATATTGGAAACCAGCAGTCTGTTTTTCTTGTCTCTAATTGGATATAGTATAATGTAACAAAAATGAATCCTGTTGGTTGTGGGTTGAATTGTGTTCCCTCAATATAAATGTGGAAGTTCTAAGCCCTGTACCTGTAAATACTGCCCTGTTTAGAAATAGGAGTTTTATTTTGTTATGTTAATGAGGTCATACCAGAGCAGAGTGGGTCCTAAAACTAATCACTTCTGAATGGGGTCTTATAAAAAGAGTGGAATAGACACAGAGACATACACACGCAGGGAACACAGACACCATTTGTGGTCTCTTCTACAAGCAAAGGAAGGCCAAGGATTGCCAGAAAACACCAGAAACTAGGAGAGAGATTCACAGATGGAAGAGGCACAGCTGAGACCCTGATTTTAGCCTTCGAGAGCTGTGAGAAAATAAATACCTGTCCTTTAAAGCCACCCATTTGTGGTAATTTTTGCTACAACAACAATAGAAAACTAAGACACTGTTCTCATAAAAACAATAAAGGATAGATGCCTTTCTGTAACATGAATATATATAAAAGAATTAAGTGTAGTGCTTTGTTCTCGTGTATGGTGGTAGGAAAATGCACACATGCATACAAATTAACACATAAAACATAGCTATATGCCATATTGAAATCATAGGACTTAACTAATCAATCTGTTCTCCTTGTATCTAGAATGGAAGCAAAAAATAATTATTACCTCCTTTCTTCTAGCACCTTTATTATCCAGATGTCTATTCTGCATCCAGTCCCCTTGGGACTAATTTGTTAGCTGTAGCCATAATTGAAAACATCTGCAAACTTATTTTTCATAATATTTTAGAGAATAACAATGTCAAGTACTCTCTCTGCAAGCAGGCAGCTGAGGTCTTGACACTACTAGAGTCAAAGAGGAATTTCTATTAGGTACAGGAAAAGGAATGCTGGGCTGGAAGCTAGGGGGCACTAACTCCAGATCTGACCAGCCAGAACCAGGAACTCTGACAGTTCACTTAGTTTCTCTGGTTGAAAAAAGAGGAAATAAGTAAGTAATATCTTAGATCTATCCCTGGGATGACATTCTGTCAATACATGCTTCTGAAATCATGGCCATTCCAGGCACCATGATGAAACAGTTGTTGTTAGGTGCCGTCTAGTAGGTTCTGAATCATAGCGACCCTATGTACAACAGAACAAAACACCGCCTGGTCCTGCACCATCCTAACAACTGTTGCTATGCTTGAGCCCGTGGTTGCAACCACTGTGTCAATCCATCTCTTCAAGAGTCTTCTTCCCCTTTGCCGACCCTCCACTTCACCAGGCGTGATGTCCTCCAGGGACTGGTCCTTCCTGATAACATGTCCAAAGTACATGAGATGAAGTTTCGTCATCCTCACCTCTAAGAAGCATTCTAACTGTACTTCCTTCAAGACAGATCTGTGTGTTCTTCTGGCTGTCCATGGTATATTCAATATTCTTTGCCAATACCATAATTCAAAGGCATCAATTCTTCTTTGGTCTTCCTTATCCATTGTCCAGCTTTTGCATGCATAAGAGGTGATTGAAAATGCCATGGCTTGGGTCAGGCACATCTTAGTCCTCAAGGTGAGTAGTGATTAGAATTTTCATTGACATTCATCAAAAATAACCCTACTTGACAATTTACACATTTTTTGGCATGTTCCTCTGCTCGGTTGTAAGTGCTTCATTCTCTCTCTCTACATATATATATTATATATATATATTTGTACACAAACATTATATATGTTTTATATAGAAACCCTGGTGGCATAGTGGTTAAGAGCTACAGTTGCTAACCAACAGGTCAGCAGTTCGAATTTACCAGGCACTCCTTGAAAACCCTATGGGGCAGTTCTTCTCTGTCCTATACCGTCGCTATGAGTTGGAATCAGTGGCAATGTTTTTTTTTTAAATATTTTATATATAAACATTATATATGTATATATACATATTTACATATAAACATAATATATAGGTATATAATAAAATCTTAAATTCTCCTTGCTATTTTCAAGAAATAGATATATGGCTTTCAATAGTCTAATCACAAACACTCAGTTGCCAAATGAAGCTACATGTCCGGTAAGTGCAGATTAATCTGTGTGTTATATGGAGATGTGTGTGCTTTCTTGCTGGGAATGAGATCAGTCTGAGACATTCATTTAACCTTTAACTTCAAGTCTGATGAACCTGTGGTAACACTATATTTTTCCTTTCCATGAGGTGGTTTACTATAACAATAAAGCAAGGGAAAACATTGAAATTGACAAAGATTAATTTCCTTTTGCCCTCTCTGGAGAGAATCAAAAGTGACAGTTGTCACTTTATAAAGCTGCGACTTCACTACAATACAGAGACAATCCTATTCAACTGTTGTACCTTTTCAGGCGAGCATTTGGGCTGAAATAGAAGTTGAACATATACTTAGGGGCATAAACTGAGAGTAAGCCATTGTTTTCCACCTTGAAGAGTTCATACTGGAAAATTCTGAAATTCAAGCCAAATTCATATTTTGGTCAAAACACTCCACATTTTATCTTTTCACTGACATATCCAGTAGTTTCTTTGATTTGTCTCAAATCATCTCATTTTCTCTGATGAGGATAAGAAAAGATGTTTTTTGCCTTAGTTCACCAGATCTATGCTGTTTCTTAGCGTTAAGGATAGGGACAAACTGCTTAATTTTTTTAGAATATTCTGAACCTATTAAAGATGTTTTAATACTAAAACTATCTGAGCATTTCAGGATACTACTTATTTAGCCAAGTAAAGAGTGAAAAAGCAAATCATTCGATTGTCTTAGCAATTGGATACATATGTAGATATACATATTACATACTGGCCTTTTTTCTTCTCAAAATTGATTGTTCTGGTGATGTATAGATACTTCAAAAGTGATCCCCATGTGGTCCTAAGTTTTATAGAGAAAACATTGGATTTTTTTTTCTGACTAGGAACTTCAATATATGATATAAAACATCATGTTTTACTGAAATCATGATTTCAATCCAGTAAAGTAGCGTGAGAATTTGCTTTTGCTTACTCGATGCCAACCCATCATTCACAGGCATTTTCAGTTACAAACCTATTGTTCTGATTTCAGAAATACACAAAAATATGCTAAGAATGATTTAAAATTTCTGTGTTAGTTCAGAAAAGTGACAGCCAATGCTTTGATTAAAAAAAAATTATAGAGCAATTATTCTACTCAAGAATATTCTTATACACAGAGATATAAGAAAAGTTTCTTAAGGTAATTTTCAATCTAATTCAAATAATCAGACCATTTGGAGGTGCCATATTGGAAGGAAATGTACATACAACCCTCTCTAAACTTAAGTAACTTCTTTAGTATCAAGATAATGTACATGTATACTCATGACACAGCAGACAATAAATTTGAGAATCTAAGTTGGGGAATAGGAAGACTCCAAAAATAGAGGAGAAATCCAGTCCACTGGTAAAGTAAGGAATAAGCTTCCAGCATACCATCTGATAGCTACATATTAAGGAGAAAGGAGAGAAGATTCTACTTGAGATTTTTGAGCTTCAAGGCTCAAGTATAAAATATGCCATCTTTATTATTATTATTACAAATGCAAAGGTGTTTAAATATGAAGATGCAAACTGAATTGGATGTCGAAAATGTTATAAATGAACATGAGATCTGCCATCCCAGAAGAGAGAAATGATCTATATTGTTATTATCCTGAAGAGAAAGGTGATTTATATAGCAGTGACAGTGCACTCAGCACTGTACAGTGGACGGGCGATGCCTGTCTCGGTCCAGTGGGCTTCCTGTCTAAATAAGACTGAAAGTAAAAGAGGGCAAAGACAAAAACTAGATTCATCATCAGAGATATCAAACTGATGTCATCCATTCCACTAACCCAGCTTTATATGTCTTTTGTCAAAAGGTGCTATGCAGAAACTCTTATAAAGAAAGGATATATTCCACCCTCCCCACCACAATCCCAGATATCCCCAGATTCAGCACTCCCTTCCTATACTGACTGGTTTCTCATCTCAATGAATGTAGCTCTCGATAGTGCTGCAAACAGTTAAGCATGTGGCCACTAACCAAAAAACTGAAGGTTCAAACCCACTCAGAGACACCTTAAAAGAAAGGCCTGGTGATCTGCTTCAAAAAGGACACAGCCATGGAAACCCTCCGGAGTGCAGCTCTACTCTGCAACACGTGGGTTCACCATGAGTCACAGTGGACTCCATGGCAACTGGTTGGTACTCGTTCCTCTCCTCAACCTCATACATCATCCAGTTTCTGAAGATTGTTCCTAAATGTTCATAACTTTTATGATCTTTAAAATCTTTTTTAGTTGCCAGATGTTCCGCCTGGGCTCACAGTGACTGGGAAGAGAATCAACAGCCATCTTTAATAGGAGTGAGGGATGGCACAGCCAACCATTCAAGAGAATCCACTTCTGTGATTGATGAATGACAGATGTTCCAGCCCCATCAGGGTAGAGTTCAGGAGCCATGTTTCTTTACTCTCCTCCATAAAGTTTCTCTGTTGAGTGTGGAATCTTTAAGCATGTAGACAACGGAAAGGAGAGCTCATCTCAGAGGAGAGCATTGTTATTCATTCAACAAATCCTTGCAATAAACATTTACTGATCTTTGAGCTGAGTCTCTAAGGATGGCTAGGCATTTTATCAATGGAGATAAGTATGTAGGAGGGCAGTGCAGAATGAAAGATCAAAATGAACACAGACGTTAAGAACAGGAGGTGCATAGCATATTTAAAGGAAAACTGGTCAACCAATTTAATTGAAGAGATGTTATCTGACCTCCGTCTAGCCCCTGTGCTCTCATCTAACCCTTTAAATGTTATGTACATGTGTGTGCACACACACACCCCTAACCTGATCACTGTATCATTAAACATGCTCTGGGTAGGAAAATTGATTGTCCTGGTAAATTATTTTCTAAGCTCTCTTGCTTTTTCCTGATGGGTACTTCAGCCTATAAAGGGTAGTAAATACATAAGTGTAGTTAGGGCCAGGGAAGTGAGAAACGTAAAATTACAGAAAAAAGAGGTAGAAATATCTGGGAAAACATAGAAAGAGAAGGATGGGGGAGTTCCAGCAAAATGGTGCTCTAGGCAGAAGCACCACGCTGTCCCTCCACAGCAAAGATCCGAAAAACTAAGCCGAACAGAGAATACAACAATCCTGAAACCCTAAAACATCAAATGAAGAGATAAAGAACTCAAGCACCAAATGGAGTGAGAAAACTGACAGAGAAC
>NW_004444014.1:8424792-8426319 GCF_000243295.1 Trichechus manatus latirostris | reverse complement strand
GGATTTCTTGCTTGCCTCTCGCCACCTCCCCCTCCTTTCGCTCGAGTGCCTGGCTCCGTGCGCCATCTTTGCTTCTTCCTGAGGAGCTGCGGAGCTCCATTCGAGTGTGGAGCTGCTTCCCGGTCTGGGCTACCACACTGGTGGGATCCCGAGGCTTTTGTTCGTTTGTTTTTTTTGAATTGTTTATTTGTTTTCCTTTCCTTATCTTGAGTTGGGAGCACTTTCTGGCCAGGCGGAGCTGCCTGGCAAGGAACTCCCCTTCAGCTTCCACAGACGTGTAGAGGGATCCCTGAGAAAATTCCTTTTTTCATTGCTTTTTTTTTTTTCAGTTTTTTTTGGGGGACTTTATGTTCTTTTTTTTTTTTCAATTTGTTTTGTTGTCTTTTACATTTTTTTCCCTTTCTGTCTTTCTTCATTGATAAGTTTATTGTCCCTGTATATCTTCTTTCTCTTTCTGATCCCTGAATACCAGGTGTAGTATACATGTACGCCTTCTAGCCAGGCTGTTTTGCAACACCTTAGAGCGACAACCCAGACCCCATAGCTGCACCAGTGGGATCCCTGGGAACTTTGCTGTTCTTTAACTTTTCTGACTTTTATTTATTCCTTCTTTTCTTTTCTTCCTCTTCCCCTTTCTGTTTCTATCCATTTCATTGTCTCTCATCTCTCCATTCCAAAGGCAAGCTCCCTTAGCATTCTTTTCTGTTTGTGTGTATGTTTTTGGCTCCTGTTCCTCTCTCCTCTCTCCCATATCCATCTTAGCTCCACACATAAAAGTCTCCCCACTGCATCCTGCCTACCTGCACTGTGCGCTTCACATCACACCACCAAGCAGCACGGGCATGGCCTACTGGAACCTGCCCTGCGCTGATTACTGACCTGCTCTGGTGCCTGCAGTAAGTGCTACAAACAACCCGTCCAAGTAACTCCTCTTCAGCTAGACCTGCCCTGCTGTACCATATCTGAGTGACTGACCTGTCCAGTTGGAGAAGGAGGTGAAAATTATTGAGTGAACGGACAAGCAAACAACAAAGAACATACAGTCCACCTGCTCAGATATAGTCAAATTTTTTTTTTAAAAAAAGGGATGAAACAAACAAATCTACAATCAACAAATGAGAAAAATAACTACTGAATGCCCTGAAAACAGCAGACAATATATAAACATTTACAAAAACAGAACAGGATGGTTCCAGTAGGGTCCGAAATAAAACACCAGATGACTCTCTTGTGGAAGAAAATACACCAGAACTACCTCATAAGGAATTCAAATCTCTAATACTGGGAATTCTCCCAGAACTGAGGCAAAAAGCTGACAGACATGAGGAAAAAATAGACAAATTCATGGAAAATACAGACAAAAAATTGGAAGAATTCAGGAAGACGATGCAAGAACAAAATGCCAAAATAAATTCAGAACTAGAAATTATACAAAGACAACATTAGAAATCCAAAAGATAAATAACAAGATTTCAGAAATTGTTGATGTCATAGAAGCGCTGAGAAGCAGATTTGAAATGGTGGAAG
>NW_004444014.1:8401442-8422509 GCF_000243295.1 Trichechus manatus latirostris | reverse complement strand
ACCAATGTCATAAAACAACATGTGTACTACTGTTTCATGAGAACTTATTTGTTCTGTAAGCCTTCACCTGAAGTACAATAAAATAAATAAAAAAAAAAAAGAAAGAAAGAAAGAGAAGGATGGGAAAGTAGAGGAATTGAAAGGGAGACATAATTCTTGAGTACTTGCTGGATGATCCCCATTTGTCACTGACTTTGTCTGGCCTTCCTATCTCTGTTACCCAAGCCAAAGGCCTTCTCTTTCCTTCCTCTTGTAAAGCAGTCAGTTACTTCACTTGCCCAGGCACACATAAAGAAATACAGCAAAAGGCAAAAATCAAAAGGACCATGTTCCTATTTTTCCTTTGAAAATATTCTTCCTAACACTTGAGCTAGAGTTCACGTCTCAGTTACTGTCACTGCTCAGAAAACAGGTAGGAAGCTTGATTTTTATTCATTCCACTTTTGTGCCTTCTTCTCTATATACTGCTATATTCACCCTGAGCCTGCAGACTGAATGCTTACTCTCATTGTGAAACTGCCTGAGCATTAATCTAATGTGAAATCTTCTGCAGGATTAAATATGCACCATTTCTGGCACATATTAGACGTTTAGTACATGTTTGTTGAATAAAGGAGTATGTTGGAGAAGGCCTGACCACCAACTACCGTGTGAGAGAAATGAGAGGTATATACTGTAGAGAAGAGGAAAGAGAACAAGAGGGACGTTTCATCATAACTGACTCTGGTCAAAATTGGAGGGCTGGCAAAGTTTACTTCTGGCCCCTGTCTTACTTTTCTAGTGATCCTGAATCCTTCCTAAACACAGCTCCAAGAGGCCATGTGCCCATAGGCTACCAGCAACAATGAGTAGCAAAAACCAGTTTAAAGGAATAAATCTCAATTAACTTGTGCAAAGATGGTACTATTGTTATTAGTTGCTGTTGAGCGGATTCCAATCCTGGCTCATGGTGACCCCATGTGTGCAGAGTACAAACTGTTCTATAGGGTTTTCAAGGCTGTGACCTTTCCGAAGGGGATCACCAGGTCTATCTTCCAAGAAGCCTTTGAGTGAGTTTGACCACCAATCATTCCACTAGTAGTGGAGCACTGAACTGTTTGCATCACCCAGGGACTCCTCAAGTTGGTGTTCATTGCTTATTTTTAATTTGCCTGCTTGTTTGTCTGAAGTGGGAAGGAGAGAGGGAAGGTTTCCTACCGTGCAGTGTGTAGTCTGAAGGCACATGGACTTCAGACTAAGAAGCCTGGGTTAAAATCAGGGCTTCAAAGGGGTTCATTCTGGTTTGACCCCCTGCTGAGAATTTGCATTTCTACCCCAGATACACTGAATCAGAATCTACATTTTAACAAGATCCCAAGGTAACTGTTATGTTATAATCACCTGTGGATCTTGTTAAAATACATAAGAATCACCTAGGGATCTTGTTAAAGTGGAGATTCTGATTCAGTATATCTTGGGTGGATATGCAAATTCTCATCAGGAGGTCGAACTATAATGAACCCCTTTGAAGCCATGGTTAAAATCCTATCACAGTCTAGTCATGTAACCTGTATGGTACTCAATTTCACCTTCTTACTATTGTGATAATAGCTATTTAATTGAGTGATTTTTATTAAATGATCTAATGGTTTAAAAAGCATGAAGAACCATGTCTGACATAAATAGCTTATTAAAGATAATAACAAAGCAGTATTATATGTTTACTCAGCAAATGATAGTTCCCCCCTATGCCTTTCTTTTTCTTTTCTGCTTTCCTTTTCTTACCCTTTTCCTTCTTTGAATATTGGTAATCCTCATAGTACTTAGCAAAGTGTCTTTTGGTCTGAGTTCTCAAAAATATTCAAACAGAATTGAATGAATAAGGAAGTGAATGAATGAGTTAGGAAGTGAATTAATGCTTAGTGGTAATGTCCTATCGTCTTTTCTCCATCCACTTGGCAGTCTGTAATGATCTTTGAAGTATCACCAGTCTGGCACATCCATCTAGGGCCAAAAAGCTTTCCTGACTGCTGTGTTTTAAAAATGGATTATTCTATTTTGAAAGTAATGTATTACTTTTAATTGTATATTTTGTGACATCATAGATAACACGTGGCTCAATCCTCTGTGGTCATTAAAAAAGTAACCAGGTGATCCTAGTTCAGCTTTTTCAGGGATGTAAAATTTCACCATTGAAGATCAGCCAAGCGTTTAATCAAATAGCTTCTTTGCTCACACAGATAGAAGGCCCCTGAAAACCAAAAGACAGTTTGGGCAATAAGCATTTAGACAAAGCTAACTACACAATGACTACGTCAATGGAATTCAGCAAGATTTGATGGTGAATATCAATTCCAACAGCATAGACTTGAGAACAGGTAAGGGGTCCAAAGACCTTGAATGTTGAAAAGAACTATAGATCTTCAAAGTCAGACACACACACACAAACCAAAAAAAAAAAAAAAAAAAATGTGGGGGGCGGTGTAGTATGCAATGGAGAGCTGAAAAATGTAAAAGCCTTGGTCTGAAGGAGGGGGCAGGAGAAGAATGTGTAATCATTCTATTTGCGAAATATCCACGGAGAGTATATTTTAGATTTACTTAAGGAGCAGTGGATCGCTAGCTCCAATTTTTAAAAAGCCCAAGAGGTCCTCCTAGTGCTGAATGGTAAGGCCAAAGACAAAGAAGGCAGGCGGAGGGTTAAGATTAGGAGAGACAAACCTCAATCAATCCTGCAGAAGTCCTTTAGGGGAGACTTTCTGAAGAATGCCAGGGTTTTGGCGTAGAGTTAAAAATTCAAACTGAAGAGAATAATCATGCGGATGTTTATCTCCAAGGGAAAGGTCAGCGATACAAAGAAGAGCATGTTAGCCTGTGGTGCTTCAATTCTCTTTGCTTAATGTGTTGCTTGTCAGTCTTCCTAAAAGGAGGGGGCATAAAGGCAACTCGAGCATTAGAAGCAACCTCAGGATAACAATTAAAAACCAACCCAAGTTTCTAAGTATCCTCATCTCAACTGTCCCAGAGAGGAAGGAGTCTGTATAGTGGAAATGGAAATGGGATTCATAAATACTTTTTGATGAGTATGATTTTTTATTAAGATAAATTTTTTTTAAGTGACATGTCCTATTTTTTTCTTATGAATCCAACTGGAATGGGTTTAAAGTTGACCCCCCCGAGCATTTCTGTTTTAAGGGAGAGGGATGAGAAATATACTAACATAAATGCACATATTCTCAGCTGCATCGTGCCTTTCTCAAACTCATTCACCTTCCCATCCCCAGGGTCAGCTCTGTTGTTCTGATAAGGAATCCCTAGGACAATCGTCCTTGGAATATAGGTCCTTCTTAAAAAATATAATTTTGTAATGTGACTTTTTGGAGGAGGCTACGGAAGGGGTCATGACACTGTATCCTTTAGTTAAAGTCTATAAAATTCAGATATAAAGCCGGCCAGACAATTCCATATAATGCAGAATTCAAGCTTAGATAACAACGCTACATGGGAAATATGAATGTCAAGGGTTTTGAAAGGATTGGTGAGTTTTATTTTTTATCTTTTAGCCAGGGGAGCACTGACCACATCTGATTTGTTTAGGCAGCTCAATACTCAATACCTCTTTACCTCTGATGATATAAGGTGACAGGTCTCCACTTTCTTGGCAGCTCCTACATAAATCAGCTTATGCCCAGCAGGCTCCGTTAGAAGGGAGGCCCTAATGACCTTTTTCTAAACTAACCTCAAGCAACATTGTTTGCAATGGGCCAGAGCTGCCACTTTTACCTCAGCTCCTTCACGCCGCCGATGGCGGTGGCCTCTCCTCTAGTTTGATGGGAAGGTTACAGCTATCAGGTCAACAACTCCGCCCCACTTTGTTTGTCAGCATGCTCCCATTCTAGTTTGGGATGGTGAAATTTTATAACCCTAAGTCTCTCTTTGAAAGAGCTTTCCTGAGTATATATCTCTGTGTAAAAACCCTCTCATGGAGAGGTGATAAGGAGCTGGTCTATGTTTATTTCAGAAAATGGTAAAGATAGTGTCTAATCACCTGCTCATGTTTTTCACTCGTTTTTCATAAAGCATACTCCTTAACTGGAGTGTTCTGTTTGCTGTATTGATATCATTTACAATTAGTAGAAACAAATGAAAAACCAAGGACATGGGGAATCCAAATTAGTATACTAGCTACCTCAGGGCTTCTGAGGATTCACTATGATCAACCAGAGATGCTTGGAAAAAAACTGAGGAAAACCAGGGACTTATAATCAGGACTCCAGATACTGGGATGAAGACCCACAGGAATATGAGAGCTATTATCATCTGGGATACTAAAAAGAGAGAATTATGAGTATTTCTCCTTCAAAAAAGTGAAACTGGGAGATACTAAGAAAATTGTCAACAGTTGCACAACTATGGATTTGTTCTTTCATTCATAGATTCGTAAATAGGTAGATGACATATAACATCAATGTGCCAGTTACTATAGTAAGATCTTCAAAGATGAGTGATGTGAAATTCCTGCCTTTGCGATGCAAATGTCAGGCCACAGCTGGAGGATAAGGGAGCTGAGAGGGAGATTGACCTTAGGGACAAAGGAACACAGAATCTTCTTCCTGTAGAGAGAAGTAGATTTCCCAAAGGAAGCAACACTGGATCTGAGTCATGAAGGATAAAAACGCATTTTGTAGATTTAAAAAAAAAAAAAAAGATTGAAACAGCATTATAGTGAATGTTTATCTGTCTTTTGGCTACACAGTATCTGAATAAGCACAGGATAATCTTGCTGAAAAATGCTTCTCATCATAGCTGTGTACTCTGCACAACCCCAGCAGGCTGGATACCAGATAGCTCCTATCAAGACCAGGTTGAATCCTGTTGGTTCTGGTTCAGCCTCAGTTTTAGGGAAGTCCTTGTGCACCAAGCTTTGGGGTGGGACTTTTCCAGCCTATTTGCCCTCCTCCAGGTGACAACCAAACCGCTGTCCAAGAAGGCTTCCTGCCGTTGCTTCTGTTGTGGAGGGTTTTCTTACTCTTCTACCAGCAGAAACTTCCGTGGTCTGCACACCAGGGCTAGTGGCTTTACTGTCTCTCCCCCACATGACTAAGGCTTTCACTTCATAGTATAAAAGGGTAGGAAGCCTACAAGAATTTCATCCCTTTCCTGATCTCTGAAGCCCCCATCACCTCAGACACCACTAGCAGGGCTTGCTGCAGATCTCCAGCTCTGCCCCATTCTTGCTCCTAAGCACAAGGTGGAGGCCACTGGAAAACATCTTGCATGTGAGTGTGAATTTCCTCAGATTTGCTAGCCCACTGTGTGGCTGTTGGGAGTTCTTTAAATTTTTAGCTGATTTTACCTGTTTGTGAAGATTTGACAAGGACCCTCTTCTTCCTGTGCTCTGCCATAGGCGAGACAGTTCCTGTGTCCTGATTCTCCTTGTTAAGGTTTGTTCCTCTTGGAATTTTAGGTTACTTGGTTGCCCTGCCGCTTCAGTACTCTAGTGGGCTAAAGGAAATTTATGATTTTGCAGTTTATCTGGTCTTTACTCATTATTAAGATGGGAGTGATTTTCTTTGCAGCGTTCTGCATCCAAAGCAGAAGTAGAGGTCCATTTCAAAATGTATAGAAATAAAAAACTGACCGTGCTAGAAGGAAAAATAGACAAATACACACAACTAATTGGAGATTTCACTAAATTTCTCTCAGTAACTGATAGAACAAGCAGACAAAAAAATCACAATAAGGAAGATTTGAACAGGATTAGTAGATTCGACTTTACATATACATAAAGTTATACACACACATTACATCAAACTGCAAAATTCATGTTTTTTCAAGTGCAAGTGGAATGTTTCCTAAAATAGACCATGCACACAGCCATAAAGCAAGTCTTTTACAAATTGTAAATGACTGAAATCATACAGCATATCCCTTGCTAGAATGGAATTAAGCTATAAATGATAAACAAAAAAGACTAGATCATTTCCATATGTTGGGATATAAGCAGTAGGCTTTCAAATAACTCATTAGTCAAAGAAGAAGCCACAGTTGAAATTATAATATATTTTGAAGTACATGATATCAAAAATTTCATATATAAACTCTTGTGAGATAAAAGTAAAGCTGTGCTTAGAGGGAAATTCATAGACCTAAACGAGAGGAAAATAAAGGACTAAAAATCTATTATCTAATCTTCCTTTTCAAGAATTTAGGAAAACAAACAGCAAACTAAGCCCACAGATGGTAGAAGGAAGAAAATGATGTATATAAGAGACGAAGTTGAGGAAATAGAGCAGAAAATAAAGAAAGCTAATGAAGCCAAAATTTGATTCTTTGGAAATATTAATAAAATTGATAGAAACATAGCAATATCAATCAATAAAAAGGAGAGAGAGAGAGAGAAAATGGTTTACCACCATCTAAAATACAAAAGGAGTCCTTATGTGTTACAAAGGGTTAAGCACTTGGCTACAAACCAAAAGGTTGGCAGTTCAAATCCACCCAGAGACATCCACGTAGGAAGAAAGGCCTGGTGATTTACTTGTGAAAGATCACAGCCACTGACATCCCTGTAGAGCACAGTTCTACTCTGATACACATGGGATTGCCATGAGTCAGGATCAACTTGATGGCAACTGTTTTTTGGTTTTGTTTTTTTTTTAGTACAAAAAACTCCATCACTGCACATCCCACACAAAGATATAATAAACTTTATGCCAGTACATTTGATAACAACTCCCCAGTGCTTGCACAAGAAGAAACAGAAAATATGAAGAGTCCTTTATTTATTAAAAATGTAGAATGCATAATTGAAAACCTTTCCACCAAGAAATCTCTAGGTCCAGTTGGAATTCAATGAGAAATTTGTTCAAATACTCAAGGAAGAAATAACACACCTTACACAATTCACTGAAAGAATAGAAAAAAAGAAGAAAAAGAAGAAGAATTTCCAACTTATTATATGGGGTTGAGTCCAGGAATGCAATGATAGTTTAACATTAGACTCAATCAATAGAATTCATCATATTAATGGAATAAGGTAACAATTCAATAGATAGAGAAAAAAGCACTTGATAAAATTCAACACCCATTAAAGCTAAAAAAAAAAAAAAAATCCTATTGAACTAGGAATGGAAGGGAAGTTACAAACCCTTCCAAAAAAATATTTACCAAAAAAAAATTTACAGAAAACATCATACTTAGTGGCAAACTACTGAATTATTTCTCTTGAGATCAGAAATCAGAACTGAAACAATGAAACCTTCTATCACCACTTGGCCTACTAATAACCATTTTTAAGGCAGAGAAAAAAGAAAATGCATCATTACTGACAGAGAACCTGTCTTCCCACGATCTGAACCAAATGGTTCAAGATTTAGACAACTGTCTAGTCTGGAAGGACTAGAAAAGCCAAATCTAATATTTGCATAGGCAATTTAGGGCTTAGCTGAGATAACATGATTATAGCATCAGCCAAAGCTTGACAACAGAGTCCTTTTCAAGGAGGATCTCCTGTAGGTGTTTCATGACCAAAAAGGACAACAGAGCTAGCTCCTTGTGAAGATGCAGCCTGGAGGAAGAGTAAACTATTAGCATCTTCCCACCAGAGTGTGCCATTGTGAATCACCTAAAGTCAATTCTGACTCACAGTGACCCAATAGGACAGAGAAGAATTGCCTAATACAGTTTCCAAAGAGCAGCTGGTGGATTCGAACTGCCAACTTTTTGATTAGCAGCCAAGCTCTTAACCTCTGTGCCACCAGGTTTTCCATGATTAATATAGAAGCATTTAAAGTGAGGGCCTCAGAGATGGGCAGAGATGTGAAGCTTTTTGCTAGGAGACATAGATCCCCTGACTCAAGTACTCTGACTAGACAAGATCTATGGCTCTGGCAACAGGCTCATTTGGGTTCCAAAGCCAGTCAGTCCCTCTCTTGCACAGTGTGATGTGGAGATATGAAATCGGAAACTGCAACAGCCATCCTGTCTTTGTGAATATAAGCCAGACGCCATAGAAGAAAGAGCAGAAAGACCATAAGAAAATGGCTCCTTAACATCTTTGCGCTATTGAATCAAGCAAATTTTAAAGCCAGCCTTACTCCTGGCCTTCCCAGGTTTGTGGGACAATAAATTCCCTTTATAGTTTAAGTCAATTTTAGGTTTCTTTTTTTCTTTCCCCCCATAACTTAAAATATAAAATACTTTAACTGATGTAGGCATTCTAGACAGAAGTTTATGAACCGATAATTTTCTAAGCTAATAATAGAGCAAATATTGTAATTGTTTGGGCATTTCTAGACATCTTAAGATTTTAATTAGGCCACTATAGCTGTAATATAATCAGTTCTTGATGATTTTCAGGGAAAGACAGAATCGCAGCTATGGAGCACGTAAAAACTAAAGAGATGGAAGTAAATAATAATGGCAGAATGGTGGGGAAGCGATGGGTCAGTTAAGACCAGGAATCAGTCCAGATGAGTGGTACTTATGAAAAGCAAAAATATAAGCAAAGTGTGCAAGGATGAGCCCACAGGCAGGAAAGACTTGCAGGTAGAAGTCAGGAAGTAGGCTAAATCTTTTAAAAATTGTCATGTATATTTAACTGTAAGTTACACTCAATGGACCTTGGTCATGTTTCTAAATCTTTCTATATTTTGATTAGAAACCTATTAAGTGGGAGATGGACTCTGAGGCAGGAGGAACCAAAAAAAATAAATAAATAAAGGAAAAGTTATTAGCAGTAATTATCTTCTACAAATTGTAGAAGGGATTGTGAAATATATAGACTCATATGTCAGTGCATTTCTATTTGCTTCTTTGTGTCGTTTTCTTTTTTCTTCCTATTTTTTTGCCTCATTTCTCAGCATCCTATTGATATCAAAAAAATTCTGCCATGGACACAAGGAATCATGACATGCGTGTCCCACTCCATCTATCTTGCTTTGTCAATGCTGCCATAATATAAATATCATAAGTGTGTGGCTTTAAAGAACAGAAATGTGTTTTCTCAAAGTTTAGAGGTTAAAAGTCTAAATAAGAGACTTTTATTCCTTCTGTGAGCCTCCTTCCTACTTTTTGGTGTCTACCAGTGATCCTTGGCGATCCTTGACACCCCTTGGTGTCAGTGTGTACATCTGTGTTTATATTGCTCTTTCTATAACTCAGAAATGATTAGGTTTAGGAACCACCTTACTCTGCTATGACCTCATCAATATAATAAAAGAAATCCCTATTTCCTCACAGGGTCATATGTATAGTTACAGAGGTTAGGATTCTAAAACATATTTTGGGAGGACACAATTCAATCCATAACATCATCCTGCTGGAGGACTTAACCAAACACAAAATGCATACATTTGAATATGTCCCACTCTTAAGGCTTGTTTGATAAACAATGAGTTGAGCCCAGATAGGACACTGAAGTAATAAAGGAAGACAATCAGACTCTGTATGTAAAATGGAATTACCAATGAATAGAGCAAAGGTTGCCTGAAAGAGATAGGGTGAGTGACTGGATCATGTTTTTTGCTTTGTGTTCTCATGGCTTCCCACCACCTACAGAATAAAATTTAATTCTTTGCACAGCTTATATTCATGATATATATTCCACCTACCTAGCGTAATCTTTGGCCATTTATTTTAATCATACTTGACACTTAAATGAAGACAAAACACATAAACCCACCCATGGCCATCAAGTTGATTCCGACTAATAACGATCCTATGTAAGTCCTGTAATACACTCATCATTGTCTTAAACACTGTTATTTTTGTTTAGAATGCATTTCTACGTACTTTTTTTCACCAACGCACACCTACATGTAACATTATTAGTAAAACTTTCCCTGGAAAATCCAGAAAGTCCTAAATGTCCATTATTTCTTCAATTATCTTTGCATTATAGCAAAAATATTATTGAATTGTAATTACTTGCTTATATCCTTACCTAAGAACAGGGACCCTGTCTTATTTATATTTGTTGCCATTGTATCTACAGGGCACTTTATACATACTGGGCTCAATAGATACATTTCTAGTATGAATGAATGAATGATGCCAGGAAGACCAACCATATGCACTGATAGAAAAGTATATTGGTTATTTTTATGTGGACTACAAAATGCATCTGAAACACAAGTAGTGTCTCTACTTAAGATCAAAACCCAAACCTGTTGCCATCGAATCGATTCTGACTCACAGCAACCCTATAGGACAGAGTAGAACTGCCCCAAAGGGTTTCCAAGGAGCAGCTGGTAGATTAGAACTGCTAATATTTTGGTTAGTAGCCCGGCTCTTAACCACTGTGCCACCAGCCCTCCCTACTTGGACATAGAAGCTTAAAATATCAGAATTCTTTTCTTAGTTTAACTTAAGACTTGGATCACTATTAAGTGTAACTGTTCTTTGAAAAGATAATTCTTGATTGTAAATTTCTAGGCTAGCCTAGACTCATCACGATAACAGCTGAATTCCCTCCTATGTGTTTACCTACTCTTGCTTGACTCACCTTGCTCCGTATAAGCTTCATGGGAAGGCTAATCAAGCCCTGTATAGCAGTTATACTTTTGTAATAGTAAGCTTTTGCTAATTCCCTGAGACTTTTTATGTTATTTGTTTTATTATTGTTTAAAGATGGGTGCAATGGCAGGTACATCCTTGAATGAGAAAGGAGAGATTAAAGGAGGATTAAAGAAATTTTCTGATGCCATCAAGTCAATTCCAACTCATAGCAACCCTAGTAGAACTGCCCCACAGGGCTTCCAAGGAGTGGCTGGTGGATTCAAACTGCCAGTCTTTTGGTTAGCAGGCATAGCTATTAACCACTGTGCCACCAGAGTTCCTTAGAGAATCAAGTTTTCAAAATTTCAGGTACACTGAACACCACTGTACCTGCATAAAGTGGCTTATTGATGGTAGGTTTCCCTAGCCCATAGTGAATCATGGTATTTTTACTGGTTCACTAAAGAATGGAAATAAATTTCATACAGAGAAACTTACATTTAGGATAAAATCAAGTATCTCATATAAAATAACATGAATTTTTTTTTTAAAAAATCACATACTTTATTCTAATTGAACCTTCGCAGTTCGTCCTCTTTTAGCTTCTTTTGTTTGTTTTCTAAGTGAAATAGACATAAAGACATATCTGACAGATTTCCATGAAGAGAAAGGATAGTGATAAACATCAGAAAGCCCTTACCAACAGGTCCACATTCCTTATCACTGCAAGATGATAACACCTTTTCAACTTTTTTCAACTTTGGAATATGGAGAGGTGAGCTTTAGAGTCTGCTTTGCATTTCTGGGGTCATCCAAGCACTTATCTTCAGAGCAGCAGAGAAACATTAGTTTTACAAAGTCCTCTTTTTGATTCTACCTCAATGGAAATCCAACCAAGACTGTATCAGCCCAAGAGATCAGCCTTGGAGCTTTAAGAGAATGAACTCACCTTGAAAAGAATGATCAGGAGGCAGGAAAAGGGATAGATTTACTCCAGTGGATTTGCAGTTTCAGACGGGAAATGGCCTTCAATTTATGCATGAGTATCATTTTTTATCTTTTAACTGGGACTTCCTATCTTCCTGCCCTGCATCAAAAAATAATGAATTCAAAGTTTCCTCTGTTACTCTGACTCCAGGACTCCAGGATGCTAGTAACCCCTCACTCTTTTCACTTCCCCCCATCTGCAGAGTGTGTTCAAGGTCCACTTATGAATTGGACATATATGTCCTTCATCTGTCTCTTTATACTTTTTCCCCCTCATATGGAATCCATCTGCCTTCCTACTGTTTATTTTAATTTCACTTAATGCTCAGCAAATGAAGTAGTAAACTAATTTATAGTGAAGTTAAATTATTCATATGTCTTTTTATCCAGAAGAGAGTTTTATTTAAAGAAAACACAAAGTGAGAAGTAATCCAAATGAATTAGTTTTTTGATCATTCCATTATTCACTCTTTTATTACATGCATTAAAAAAAAAAATAATCGATTCAGATCTGACTCACGGCAACTCCATGTGTGTCAGAGTAGAACTGTGTGTCATAGGATTTTCAAAGACTGATTTTTCAAAAGTACACCACCAGGCTTTTCTTCCAATGTGCCTCTGGGTGAAATTGAACTTCTAACTTTTTGGTTAGTAACTGAGCTCATTAACTGTTTTCATTATTCAGGCACTTCTTATTGCATGCATTGTTGTTGTTAGGTGCCATCAAGTTGGTTGCATGCGTTACACAGCATCAATTAAGCGCTTCCCATTGGCCACATTTGGAAACATATTGATGTTGTTAGTTGCCATCAAATCTATTCTGACTCATTGTGGCATCAGGAGTGCAGAGTAGAACTACTCTATAGGGTTTTCAGGACTGTGACCTTTCAGAAGCAGATCACCAGGCCTGTCTTCCAATACGCCTCTGGGCGGGTTCAAACCACCAACGTTTTGGCTAATAGTTAAGCGCTTAACCATTTGTGGCACCTACTAGAGATAGGTGAGAAATACAGTCCCTGTCCTTAAGGAATACACCTTCTAGTGAAGACACAAACATGAGATAGTTAGGAAGCAATGTGATGAAAGTATATTATAAAGGCAGAACTAGGGTATGATATGTGCAATAGTCTCCCCACTAGGTTCTCATTCTTCTGGAGATGATGTTTTTTCAAAGGTTGTGCAGGCTTGAGGAGTGTTTGAGATCTCAATTTCCAGATACTCAGCATTCATGTGTCATCTGTCCTGAAGTTGATCTTTCTTGAAAGATTTCCTTTTCTTCCTTCCCTCTCACAATGGTCATTCTCTAACTTTAGAAAAGAAAGGTTTACTAAGGCATATTGCTTTAGGGGAGCCCTGGTGATGCAGTGGTAAAGAGCTCAGCTGCTAACCAAAAGGTAGGCGGTTCAAACCCACCAGACACTCCTTGGAAGCCCTATCGGGCTGTTCTACTCTGTCCTATAGGGTTGCTATGACCTGGAATCAGTTTGATGGCAACGGATTTTTTGGATATTACTCTACCGTATCAAAATCTTCCGGACACCAATCAAAGGGACAATTCAAAGTGATTGTTTCTGCTGCTGAGAAAGGGAATGATTCTGATGACTAAGTAAGAAATGCTGTGGCAAATCTGATGATTTCTAATGCTTTGCTTTCAAAAAAATTAAAAGAGGACTAACTGAAGTGTTAGAGTACAGATTACGAGAGACAAATTGTAATGTTAGATCACCATGTGAATTTTTGCATACACTTCAGAAAGCACTCAAAGAAGTGAAAGACACTGACATAGAACTCTCTTCATTGTCATCTATGTATTTACCTGAACAAAGCTGATCATGTTTTATTTAGTCTATAAAAACAAAACGAGGAAAAGAATTATTGGTGAATTCTGCCTCATTCTAGAAATAATTAATATTCATTCCTAGATATATAAACTAATTAAAAAGTTATTTAAAGAAAGTTTAATTGTTGTCAAGAGATAGAGTTTCAATAAAATTTTAATTTTTATCTGTGGAATAATTATTCACCAAAATGCAATACAGATTTATATCATTTTGATCAGTTGTATACAACTGATAATTGTAATGATAACTCAATCCAGAAAAACCTTTTAACACTTCCCCGAAAAAACAAACAAACATGTTGCCATCAAGTCAATTCAGACTCATAGCGACCCTATAGGACAGAGTAAAACTGCCCCATAGGGTTTCCAAGGAGTGCCTGGTGGATTCAAACTGCCAACATTTTTGTTAGGAGCCAAGCTCTTAATCACCGTGCCACCAGGGCTCCTTTTAACACTTAACCAAAAAAAAAACTAACCTGTTGCCATGGAGGCGATTTGGACTCATAGCAACCCTATAGGGCAGAGTCGAACTGCCCCATAGAATTTCCAAGAAGCAGCTGGTGGATTCTAACTGCCAACCTTTTGGTTAGCAGCTGTGGCTCTTAATGACTACAACACAAATTTAGTGGTTATCAGTAACACTTAACCAGGAAGAGGAATGGAGCTAAAGTAGTGTTTTTCAAGTGTGGTGACACCATAACACCATAACATTTCTGAAGTGACTCTTCCCACTCTCCAGCACTGAGATAGGTTGAGTCTCATAAGACTTTCCCAACATGCTTAGCCAGAAAAGTTCACATTCAATTCAAGAACAATGATTTTAAATTCCAGGGAAAAAAGCCAGATGAGTTGAGTCTGGAATTTGTCAGATTCTCCTGGAGGTGGAGATAAACTCTGACCTAAAGTTTCAGCTAAATATCTCACTAAATATCTCAGCAGCCATTCCTCACCTGAAATCTTTCCAGAAGATCCAAGTCCAGCTAGGATGTGAATTGGAGAAGAGTTAAGTGGAGAGCATGTTGTCTTTTTTGCTTAGAGGATAAGTTCACCTAAGACTATATGAAAGAGCCATTAAAATAATAATAATAATAATAAATAAATAAATAGCAAAAAGTTTCAGGATACATTCCTTGGAGACTTGAGTCTTCACAAGTGAAATTATGGGTAAGGGTCTTTATGAAATTGTATAACACCTGACTTCTAAAGACCCATTTTTATAAAGCAGAATAGAACGATGTAGTACACAGGCTGAAACTTCTTACTGAGTATTTATAAGAAGCTCAAAGGCAAGGAAGTTAATTGTGAATTCCCAGAGTTTCAATTGTAAACCTAGATAACTAATAAAATCTATCATTCATTTAAAGAAGAGGGAAAAAGGAGAAGGAAATGGAGGAGGAAGAAAGCATTTGAATTTTCTTTTTTTAAATGTGAAACATTGAAGGTTCTACCTTATGCTGCAGGTATTGAATTTATAGTGATATCAATCATCCCAATGTGTGTTTTTCTCTGGCTCTTCTCAAGTCCTGTAAAAGAGCAAGGGGAGCAAAGACTGCATTAACCAGGGCTAAGATTTTATAGCAGAGTCTCTGGGTGGTGCAAACAGTTAACACTCTTGGCTGATAAACAAAAGTTTGGAAGTTTATTTATACCCAAAGGCTCCTCAGAAGAAAGGCCTGGTGATGTACTTCCAAAAAATCAGGCACTGAAAACCCTGTGGAGTACAGTTCTACCCTGACACATATGGGATCGCCATGAGTCGGAATCAACTCCATGGATTTGGTGTGATGAAAAGGTGAGGCAACATGTGTATTGAGGTGATTGGCAACAGGATGAGCAATGTAACTGACTGTGATTCCAAGGTTGGCTAGAGACAGGACTAACGTCAGGAAGGGTGTGGGTGTAGGTGTCAGTGCGTGAACAGATTCATGGGCCATGGGGGGAGGGCATGTTTACAGTGCACTGACAGAATGGAAGGCAAAATAGGGCCCAAGAGACAAATGATTTGAGGCTGAGGAGCAGGAGTAGTGGTTCTAAGGGCAAGAGAGCTGGGGTAAGATCAGAATGTGGACAGAGAGTAATATTTGGGAGTTTAGGACACAAGAAGGGAATTTTAAGGCATTAGATAAAAGGCAAGAGAAGAAATAATATAAAGTTTATTGGAACAATGACTCTGATATGTACTATAAAAATAGCTAGATACTCTGCTTTGCCTTGGCCACCCACAGAAAATTTGCTCTTTTTTTTTTTTAGGATTTTACAAACTCACCTTTATTCTTTCTACATATCTGAAGTAAAAGGCAAGAATTCCAAATTTGACTGTGTATCCATTCAACAAAAAAGTGAGAGAGAGCGAGAAGGGATGAAATTCTATGGATTCTTTTGTAGAAAATAAATTCCAGTTAAAGGCCAGTCTATAGTTCTTCTTTTAGTCTCTGTGACCTTACAATCGTCTTAATATGAAATAGAAAGGAATAATTGTAGTTCTCGTTTGAGCACTGGAGTCGATCACATTGACAAAATGACTCACTGAACCTGCTCCGGCTCTTTTCCTGCTTTCACTCCCTGCACCACACCCATAAAAATAATGTAATATTTTACTAAGCACCTACTATGCGCGAGGCTCCAACAATACCCAAGGACTAGAATTTACCATTGTATCTCTCTTTCTCTCTCATAACTCTGTGGTTTTTGTACATGCAGTTTCCTCTCTCTAGAATGCACTTCCTCCACTTTTCCTCTTGGGACACTTCCACTCTTTCTTAAAAACTTAAAGTATCATACAATTTATGGTATGACCCATTAGGCAGACAAAGATGCATTTCCCTCCATTAAGTTCAGTATCTACTTCTATTGTATTATAAATGATAATGTCATTTTTCTAGCCACAAGTTGTGTTTATCCCAAGACCAAACACACTATAAAGTGAAGGAAAGATACTAAATAAAAATTTGTTGAAAAATGATATGTTGTATGAATCAATTAATATAGCTAACCAACATATTCTGCACCAATATATTACTATACACCAACGGGAAAATGTTGGGCTCCAGTCATAATTTCTAAGGAAGCAATATCTTTTGTACTTTAAGAAATGCTTCCAAAGACATCTTACATTACTTACATTATAATCTAATATTGATGGTGATGGGGCCCTGGTGGCACAGTGGTTAAGACCTCAGCTGCTAACCAAAAGGTTGGTAGTTTAAATCCATCAGCCACTCTTTGGAAACACTATGGGGCAGGGTCACTATGAGTTGACATAGACTTGATGGCAATGGATTTGTTTGTTTGTTTTTAATTGATGGTGACAGTGAAAATATTTTTACTGAAAATTTCAGAAACACTGGTACTAATGACAATGTGTAACAAAGATAATAAAGGAAATAGGATAAAGAAGGTTTTTGGAATAGGCACATGTCCTGATAGTACACTGAATTGGGGCCCCATGTTTCAGCTCTGTATCTCATAAGCTCATCTTCCTCCTCCTTTCCCACTATCTCCTGCCTCTTTTACTTGTTATGGGAATGTCTTCACAATTTTCACAAAACCTACAAGATATTGTTGGAAATGACACTGTAAGTGAATTAAATATGGATAGTATGGACTGATGAAGTACTGTAATTTAATTTTATTGCATGAATGGCAATAGTAAATAAATGCACAGCATAACACGCTGAGATAGTTTATTGATCTTTTCAGTCAATATTGGATGGAAATTCCTAACGAAACATAAAATTACAATATTGTCAGAAAAGATATTATTTTCAGCTTTTAATACTACAAGCAAATTCTAAAGGGTAATCATCTCATTTTACACACATTTAACATTTATGTAGATGACCAAAAACTGAATTCACAGCTAATCAGATCATATATAGGAATAACACATTTATCTCAAGGTTATTTATCATGTTACCTCTGGGGGGTAGTCAGCCCAGAGGTAGGATAGGCTTAAGTGTCTATGTTCAACCAAAATAACCCATTGCTGTTGAGTCGATTCTGACTCATAGCAACCCTGTAGGACAGGGTAGAACTGTCCCATAGGGTTTCCAAGGCTGTAATCTTTATGAAAAGAGACTGTCACATATATCTCCAGCAGAAAGGCTGGTGGGTGTAAGCAGCTGACCTTTCAGTTAGCAGCTGAGCACTTAACCACTGCAACCACCAGGGCTCCTTTCAATCAAAATAAAAAAATTAAAAAAAAAACCATTGCCATCGAGTCGATTCCAACTCATAGCAACCCTATAGGACAGAGTAGAGCTGCCCCATAGGGTTTCTAAGGAGCACCTGGTGGATTTGAACTGCCGACCTTTTGGTTAGCAGCCAAACTCTTAACCACTATGCCACCAGTTTCTGGTTTCAACCAAAATAAATGTCACAAAATCCAAGTACCCAAGGAAAACACATAGGCCTCAATCAAAGATGAAGTATTTCCTTTGAAAAGTCTATTTTTAATTTTTGATCTTTATTATCTATTCAACATAGTATCCAAAGAAACCAAACCCACTGCCATCAGATCAATTCTGAATCGTAGTGACCCTCTAGGGTTCCCAAGGCTGTAAATCTCTATGTAAGCAGACTGCCACATCTTTCTCCCATGGAGCCACTGGTAGTTTCGAACCGCCGACCTTTCCGTTAGCAGTCAATTGCTTTAACCACTGCACCACCAGGGCTCCTTCAACATGGTATCAGGGGGAAACTGTGAGTTGGGCATTAGAGAGCATTACAACAGAATTTCCACGATGACAAACGGTGGTTGCCTTCTTGAAAGTGGAAGGCATACTTCAGAAAATATGGTTAAAAACTAACAAAAATCAAAGCAAAAAAGTCTGAAGCCTTTTGATACAGAAAAGATTGTTTCACATAACCTAAACAACTGCTTTCTGGACTCTAATTTGCTTAGGAAATAAAATAATCCTCTCTTTGTTGGGAATCAAAATCCTTTTCAAATATATTCAAAGTTGAACTGAAAATTTGTTTTAAATCTAGAAATAGAGTCCAGTCTTCCTGTCCATGTCATTTTTTATTTTATATTGAGACCATCTTTGCAATTACAAAATTTTCAAATAAATTCAACCAATTTGGGTCAAGTGTCTGTGATGTTCCAGGTGCTGTGATAGGCACTGGAAAAAAATAAAGAGATGGATTGTATGCGGTTCCTATTCTTAAGGACTGAAAATTTCAGTGGATCGTTTCCATTTAAAATTTTGAAGTGGCTGCCACTCCTCTTTTTGAGGCATATGCAGAACTTAGATTATTACCAGTTTGAGATGAGGGAATTCAGGAATATATCACAAAGGTACACTACATTATATTTGAAATGTTAAGATTTTTTTAGTTCTTAAAATAGAGGGTTCTTTTCTCTATTTATTGTAATTATTTTCTAATATTTACTTCTTTTTCAACTTACGAATGTTATACATGGTGCATCCTTTAATAATCTGAAACTTTTTTCAAGAAAGAAATTTTATTTAAATAAGTTGTTTATTTAGGTAATTTTCAAAAGGATTATTGCAATAGCTAAAAATTAAATGATCTTCTGAAGACATCTTTACCCCTCATTCTATAATAGTTCTTCCCCTTTCACATTACTGCATTCATATACGAGATGGGATTCTGAATCCAAAGTGAATTCTAAGCCAATGTATGCTGGAAGCCTAGATATTTGTCTCTTTGAAGAATAAAATTCCCATGTGGAATGCCATATGTGCTGGGGCGTTTAGACCCCTCCAATCCTGTCATTTCCCTAGAATGAAGCTCAGCTTAGTAACTCACATTGTGGAAGACAATATTAGAATGGATCAGTCTTGGAGAAGCAGGTCCATTCGGTAATCTTTTCATCAGAAGGAAATGAAAATAAATGAATTATTCAGTAGTGAAATAGAAGACTCCCTCCCCAACACACACAAATTTATAAGTTACTTAAGGTCAGATATCTTAGAAATACACCCCTCCATAAGAAAGTAAGGAGCCCTGGTGGCACACTGGTTAAGAGTTTGGCTGCTAACCAAAAGGTCAGCAGTTCGAACCCACCAGCGTTCCTTGGAAACCCTATGGGGCACTTCTCCTCTGCCCTGTAGGGTCACTATGAGTCAGAATCTACTCGACAGCAACGGGTTTGGTTTGGTTTGTGTAAGAAAGTAGAGACAAAATCAGGAAAAGGGGAACTCTCGTAAATTGAAGTAATACTCCAACATATAAAGAGCTTGGAATTCATCACTCCTTTGCTAACAAGAAAATAGCTGAACAAACTGAAAAACAGCAACTCTTCTTAGATCCGCCAGAGAACTGAGGCCACAGGGCAAGCCACTGTCCTGAAAACTGTAGAGAGGGGTGGTTACAAAGAATCATAGCTTGCCTGGAGCAGAAGCCCATGAGGAGAAATTCTCCATTGTAGCCAGTAGTGGTAGGAAAACTGTAGATGACAAATTGCTGGGGCTCAGTGTAAAGTAGTTTAAGAGTTAAAAACTACAGGAGGGCAGTCTTAGGGGTCCTCCACATTTTTGTGAATTTTACCTCCAGCTGCCCCACCAATTTTTAACTGTAAAGACAGGAGGAAAATCTCCTCCTGTCTGAAATATTCCCATAGCATACTGTTCTCCTTAACAAAGGTCTGCCCTCAAGAGACACTATCATACAAGAACTAATCAGTCTAGTTAGAACAGAGCCTAAAGGAAGTTATGCTGGGGGAAGGGAAATACCCAACTGTAGTTCTCTATAGAAGAGTCCATGGGGGGTGCAAATGGTTAAGCACTTGGCTACTGACCAAAAGGTTGGTGGTTTGAAACCACCGAAAAATTTCTCAGAAGAAAGGCCATGAGATCTGCATCCAAAAGGTGACAGCTATGAAAACCCTGTGGAGCACAGTTCTACTCTGAAACACAGGAACTTGCCATGAGTCAGAGCTGACTCTATGGCAACTGGGAAAGCCCTCTCTAGACTTCCTGCCTCACCTAAAGGAGGAAATAAAAGCTGACTAGCAACTTTGAAAGTCATAGTCCAGGGGCATAGGCTCACTAAAAGACTAATATATAGTCGTAGGTTTATGGAAGATCTCCACTTACCACCTTACCTCCATCATACCACCATCTACCTTACCATTCCATCAAAAGGGCTCCAAGATGAGAGTCAAAGTTAACAGCATAGACCATAAAATGACTGAAATCATCTGTAGAAACAATTTCCTGTTTCTACCTTAAGGAATAATTTTAAAATGCATTTTTGAGGAAATGAGAATAAAAATCTCTTCTCAATCCAATCAGTCTAACTGGGATCAGCATGAAGTCTTAACCGGAATATTACAGGCTGATAAACATTGTAATTTACACTTATGTGTATTAATTTCCCTTGAAAGGGCAAAGAAGTTTGGTGATCGAAAACACAGTTAATTTAATAATAACAACTTGCCAATGGTTATTTAGCACCACTCAAGAAAGAGGAATAACTTTCAAATGTACTAACTCTATTTACTCTAATAGTTGGCTAACCAAACAACAATCTGGTTGTCAGTTCAGATTCCAAGATATCTTCGAAAGGTGTTCTGGTTAAATTATAGAAGTTTATGGGACAGAACAATTATCTAGTGGTTTATTGTACGAGAAAGACTATAAATACGGCACTCGGGAATGGGACTGGATCAATCACCACTCTTCTTTTTTTTTTGCTTTTTTTTACTGTACTTCAGGTGAAGGCTTACAGAACAAATAGTTTCTCATAAAACAGTAGTACACATGTTGTTTTATGACATTGGTTAACAACCCC
>NW_004444014.1:8341881-8399260 GCF_000243295.1 Trichechus manatus latirostris | reverse complement strand
TATTTTGGCATTTTTTTCCTGCATTATTTTCCTGAATTCTTCCAATTTTTTGTCTGTATTTTCCATGAATTTGTCTATTTTTTCCTAATGTTTGTTAGCTTTTTGCCTCAGCTCTTGGAGAATTCTGTGTATTAGAGATTTGAATTCCCTGTCAGGTAGTTCTAGTGCATTTTCTTCCACTGGAGGGTCATCGGGTGTTATATTTTGGATGCCTACTGAAACCATCCTGTCCTGTTTTTGTAAATGTTTTGATATTATCTGCTGTCTTCTGGCATTCAGTAGTTATTTTTCTGGTTTATTGATTGTAACTTTATTTGTTTCATCTCTTTTTTTTTTTTTTTAATTTGACTATGAGCAAGCGGACTGTGTGTTCTTTGTTTTTTGCTCATCTGTGGGCACAATACTTTTCATCTCCATCTCCAATAGGCAGGGTCAGTCACTCAAATATGGTACGGCAGGGCAGGTCTAGCTGAAGAGGAGTTACTGGGTTGGGTTGTTTGTGGCACTTACTACAGCCACCAGAGCAGGTCGGTAATCAGTGCAGGGAACGTTCTAGTAGGCCGTTCCTGTGTTACTTGTTGGTGTGATGTCAATCTCACAGTGCAGGTAGGCTGGATGCAGCAGGGAGATTGTTATGTGTGGAGCTAAGATGGATATGGGAGAGAGGAGAGAGGAACAGGGGCCAAAAACATACAAACACAAAAGAATGTTAGGGGAGATTGCTGTTGGAGTGGGGAGATGAGTGACTATGAAATGGAGAAAAACTGAAAGGTGATGAGGAAGAAAAGAAAAGAAAAGAATGAATAAATAAAAATTGGAAAGGTTAAAGAACCACAAACTTCCCAGGGATTCCACTGGTGCAGCTATGAGTTCTGGGGAAGTAACTCTCAGGTGTTGCAGTACAGTCTGGCTAGAAGGCGTAGAGGTATACAACGCCAGGTATTCAGGGAACAGAAAGAGAAAGAAGATATAGAGAGACGAGAAACTAAGCAATGAAGAAAGACAAAAAACGAAAAAGAGGGAAAAGAAAACAAAACAATTAGAAAAAAAAACAAGAAAGGCCCCCCAAAAAACAGAAAAAAAAAAAAAAAAAGCAATAAAGAAATGCCCTTAGGGATCCCTCCACACATCTGTGAAAGCTGAGGGGGAAGTCTCCTTGCCACGCAGCACTGCCTGGCCAGAAAGGGCTTCCAACTCAAGAAAAGGAAAAGAAAACAAACAAACAATTCAAAATAAACAAATGAACAATGTCCCAAGATCCCAGCAGCATGGAAGCCCAGACCAGGAAGCCGTTCCACACTCGAACTGAGCTCCACAGCCCCTCGGGAAGAAGCAAAGATGGCGCCCGGAGCCATGTATTTCAACGAAAGGAGGGGGAGGTCGTGAGAGGTAAGGAAGAAATCAAAAGAAGCAGAAAAGAAGCAACACTAGTAGCCAACAAATGGCACTCAGAGATCCGGCCCATTCGGGTGTGTGGAATCCAAGCAGCCGGTGTTTCCTGGTCAAGGGATTGTGGCCACGGGAAGCAGAGGAGGCCAAGTCGGGGTGAAGAAGGGTGGGGGGTGGGAAAGCATATATCACGAAGTAGCGGTTGTTTTGTCTCCCGTTAGTCGCTCCATGAGGCTGCTTTCTCGTACCCCCTGTTTGCTGGTCTCCGATAGGAGTCCAAGATGGCGGATCCGTGCTGCGTTAGTTGGTAGGGGACCTCTGCATGAATCTCTCCTAGCTCTCCGTTCTCTGTCACTTTTCTCACTCCATTTGGTGCTTGGCTGAGTTCTTTATCTCTTCATTTGATGTTTTAGGGTTTCAGGATTGTTGTATTCTCTGTTCGGCTTAGTTTTTCAGATCTTTGCTGTGGAGGGACAGCGTGGTGCTTCTGCCTAGTGTGCCATTTTGCCGGAACTCCTCAATCATCACTCTTGAAACTCTTGGGTACAGCACCCTTGTGACTAATTGCAATTGTCCCCTTGAAGTATGCAGCAGAGTTATTATGGAGGAAAACCTCTCAGGAAGAAAACTTTATTTCTGGCTGACTAATTATCTCTTCTGAAACTCAGACAAAAATGTCTAGATTGCCTGAATTTGGATCAGAACTGGGAACTCCAAGTCACTAATAATCAGTATTTCTAGTAGAATTAAGTTAAATAGAAGGTTAAGAATAATCATTTAATAGGTATATTTAATAAGACTTACTATGTGTAGTGAGCCACTACTCACATAGTAACCAAAAATTAAAAAAAAACAAAAACCAAATCAATTGGTTATAGTTTACAGGAGAGAAGCAAAACAAAACAAAAATCACTGAAACGTGGAACCAAAAGACAGACTTGTGGTTGTCCTAGAGAACAGGGATGGAGACGTCTCTGTTCCCTGCCCAGGTGAGAGAGAAGTGAGTTTGTTTTTCTAGGCCCTTCCTGGGATGACCATCTCATGATCCAGGCTCCTCTGAGTTTTATGCAGAAAGATGGAAGCTCCATCCTTGCCTGCACAGGCTGAGTTCCACCTTAGTAGATACAACACTTACAGGAGTCAGTGAGACATTGTCTTCAACTGAGAGCCCTGAACACTATTCACTCTCCCTATGAGGCCTCAGGGCTGTGCTAATATTGAAGAGCCATTCTTTTCTATCTCTGCTTTTGCTGATGCTCTAACACTTGTATATTAATGACAATGTTAATAATTATACTGATAATGATTATATTGTATACTTGCATATCCTGTATGCATCTCTAAGTGTTCCCACTCTATTTTATCTTAATCCTGACAATAATTCTATGAGCAAAGAAGAAAGTGATACTCATCCCATTTAACAGATGAAAACACTGCAAAGTTATTTGAATGTCCAATGTCGGAAAGTTAGAGGGAGAGCTCAAAATAAGACCCAGCATAGGACTCAATTTCCCCTTCTTCTCTCATACACCAGGCACTCTGGATCACAGGAAATATTTTCTTTTGGGTGTACGGAAAATGACTCTGGAGGTCCAGAAGAAAGAAGGTATAAGAGAATCACTTGAGCTTAGCTTGATTTCTATCACCCTCTTAATTTCTCTCCCTCCCTGTCTCAGGCTCACATGCCTAGAAGGAGAAAGAAGTGAATCAACATTATTGTTTCCAACTAGTATAAACCTTAATTCATTCTATGCATGAGATCAATGCCACCTACACCACCCTGTTTTCAAGGTACTGTTATCCTATCAGTTCAGTGCAGGTAGTTTCAATAACATACACAAGGTTGGTAATACAAACGGTTTGCGCTTGACTGAAAAGACTGGCAGCTTGAACCCACTCAGAGGTACCATGGAAGAAAAGGCTTGGTGATCTCCTGTTGATTAAAATTACAGCCTGGTAAACCCTATAGAGCAGTTTTTCTCTGTAACATGGGTTCATCATGAGTCTGATTCAGCTCAAAAGCAATTGACAACAACAACACACAAGGTTGCTAGGTTAAAAAAAAAAAAAACCTTAGATATTAACCACATATTAATGCAAATAAAATAAATAAGCCAAAAATTCAAGCATAAACTTAAATGGTACCTTTTAAATACTTTGATTTTTCTAGATCTTCTAAGAGGAGGCAGTGTGAAGCTTTTAAGTGTTTTGAAAAAAAAAATTCTGGGAAAATTTAAAAAACAAAAAGGAGGATGATTTTTAAATAATTTATTTTAAGTGTTTTACTTTTGGAAGTGTCTGAGAGAATTATTCCATACGTGCAATCAAATATGCATTCCCTTGGACATTCATTTTTTTTATTACCGTAGTAGTAAATCAGGAAGAGGAAGCCAACTCTGATTTTTTTTTTTTTTTTTTTAATTCTAAACTAAAGAAAAAAGCTGCAAGGAATTGAGAATGCAATGTAATTGGAAAGAAAAAAAAAAGTCAGTTTAAGAGGGAGAAGGCTTGAAGGGAAGGAGGGAGGCCTAGAAAAAGAGAGTTTAGCACCTCAGAATCTGGCAAAAATCGTTGTACCTGGAAAGAGGGACATTGGCTACTTCATTGCAAACCCCTGAAAACAGAATCTTTCCTTCACTTAATCGTCTCTGGATTGTCTCCCACTGTTACTGACCAAACTGAAAAACCAAACTCGTCTTTGAGTCGATTCCAGCTCAAATCAGTCCTGTAGGACAGAGTTGAACTGCCCTATAGGGTTTCCAAGGAACAGTTAGTGGATTCATACTGTCAAACTTTTTTGGTTAGCAACCAAGCTCTTCACCACTATGGCACCAAGACTTTGAGTGGATTAACCAGTAAGCAAGGTACACACGGGCTTACTTGTGTTTACTTACTAATCTGTAGTACAAGGCTGTATGTACCATGATTATTGAGTAACCTTTCCCTGGACTGAAACACTTTGCATTCAATAGACAAAGGTAAAATATATGTTGGGATGCTGACTTGAGGCTATCTTCCCATCTGACAAGCCTGATGAGTCAGAAGCTATTTTTGCTCATTGCCCTCTGATTCCTAGAAATCTAGGAATGAAACATTTAATTTAATGCCACTATGCTCCATTGGTCAACAATTTCCCCAACCTGGCTTTTAGCAGAGTGAAGGGGAAAGAGCCTGACTACTACGTATAGGTGGTAAGAATCTGAATCTCAGCTCAATCCCTAGCTGTGTGACCTCTACCAGGTGATTTAATCTGTCTGGGACTCATTTCAGTCAAACGATAAGGAAGGAGTTGGGTTCTAAACGTGCTTGTAAAATGCTACATATTTCTGATGCCTTGAAAAAAATTCATTCCACTAGTCCTCATAACTAGTTAGTGGGTTAGTGTATGAAAGGATGAGTTCTCTGTGTTATTGAAATAGTTGGAACTTCCCAAGAGCCATGCATGAGTTCTAGCACTTATGTGGTGTAAATAATTCACAGAGGCCTACATCATGGTGATATGAGGGCAAATGAAAGCAAATATCCACATAAGAACCTAGAGATACACTGGAAATCAGGATATTTTACGTGACACTAGACACTGAGACTGGAACTAGATCTTAGAAAAAGAAATGTATATATACATTCACATGGTGAATGTCTAATGCTTTTCTCATTTTTCATCATGTGATTCTACACACCTTAGCTGTACTTCATTTGTTCTGTGCTAGGTAACTCTTCTCTTATTTCTGTAGTCAATTCTTAGTCATCTGGAGTGAGGAAAAAAAAAAGAATGGATGAATAGGCATTTGTTATATAATGACTCAACTTCCCACATGTGATTCTAACAAGAAGTTTAAACTTATTTTAGTCTATTATGTTGATTTATCCAGTTATACTATGACTGAATAGACAATGCAGCATGACTGATATACCCCCGTAAGAGAGAAAATGATGTGTAATCTTGATATTTAAACACTGAGAGATAACGTGCATTCAACAGCATTCTGACTAGGTCTATACATGTACCAACAGATGACATCATGATCAAGAGAATTAGAATAGTGCATTAAGGTTAATGTTGGTTACTAATGTTGCCAATAACAACAACGACTGGGAGTAGAATTGCAAAGGTTCTAGACTGGGCAAAGGGGATAGTTGGAGGTGGTTCAAGTACCTTCCGTTAAGTAAGAATGTACTATATTTAGCCTGACAATCCATTCACACTCAAAAGTGAGGAATAGTTGTATATTATAGCATGCTAAACGTAGAATGGGGAGAAAGATGTGGCCATCTTCTTCCATAAAGATTACAGCCTTGGAAACCCTATGGGAAAGTTCTGCTCTGTCCTATTGGGTCTCTATGACTCAGAATTGACTCAATGGTAATGGGTTTTAAGGGTTAAATAATGAAAACAATTCAAATTGAGCATATAGTCATTACAGGACACTGAGTAGAAGGGTGCGAATCAAAACAAGATTGCTTCTCAAAAGGGTTGCGTCAAGTTTTGAAAAAAGTATGATAGAAGACTTGCTGCAGTGGAGAGGGAAGATAATCTAGAAAAAATTAGAGATGGCTCAAAGTTTGAAAAAATAAAATCAATAAAGTTGAAGTCTGAGCAAATCAGCCTAGCTAAAGAAGGGAAATTGAGCCATGTATTTTCTAATTTGGATGAAGTTGTAGGGCAATTAGTGTTATATAGTATGGATATATGTATATGCAATGAAACTGTGATATGTCTGTCTTCTAATATACTTAATTTAATCTGTTAGATCATCTTTTAAAAAATATCTGCAAAAATCTCACTTGAACTATGAGAAAGCCCAATTTTAATAAAGCAATGTATCTGGTAGGCTAGTGGGTTCTCCTGCTTTTATATATACAGAAATTATAGTGGACATTATTGCATAGTAATATGTAGAGAATTATACTACATTGGTAACTGTTGGTGGCACAGGAATCCATGGGAATTGTTTCCTTTTTTTTTTTTTTCCATCTGGTTGGTGAAATAAATTTACATATAGATTCATAATTAATTGCATGGCTTTGTTTTTGTTTCTATGTTTTATTAGTTAGTAATATATTTCAATGAGTTCCTCTGCCCATCTTAACCCCAGGCTTTTATGTGTCCCATGAAATGTTCTTGCCATTCCAAGAACAGCAAAGCAGCTGTTGGAGGCACTTGGTATTGCTCAAACAATGCCCCAGTGTGCTCCGTAATTTCATAAAAAGTCAGTCAGGGAGGGGGGAGCTCTTAGACATCCATAATGGGAACTTTTTCTGTAAAGAAAAATGGGCACCATTGCTTTTCCATTTGCATATAGATTCCCCCCTAGTGCTACCTGAGAAAATTAAGAGCTTCTACCCTATCAGTTTCTTAAACCTGAACTTGAGATTGTCCACATTTATGTCAGCACTTTTTCTACATCCTAATGATGCTGTTTCGAGGACTATGGCATCTATATGGCTTGTTACCAGCTTAATGAAAAGTTGCCTTAGGTGTCAAAATAAATCTAAGAATGTCCTACAGTTTAGCGGACTGTAATATATCATCATGGCCTGCTTAAGTAGTATAGACTGCAACATGATAAAGCAGCTAACAAAAACCTGTGAGAACCAGTAGCTGGTATAATGGGCATTCAGTGTAAAGATAATAGAGCAGCAATAAAAATTTCAGTAACCAAAGTTATATACCATACTTTTTAATGGAGTTCTTGGCTAACTGAGTTTTCTTCAATACTAGACACCTGGGTAGGGTGATTCATTACAAGCATTCCTTTGATTTCCTTCCCACTTGGAATAATATAAGTGAGCTTCTTCCTCAAGTCTTCAGATTCTCTTTTGTTTAAACTGTACTTTTTGGGAATTGGATTGTGACTAAGAACTGTTAGAGTTACTGTTATGTAAGTTGCACTTATAAACTTCCAAATTGTTTTACCTAAAAACATAGTGGATTCAATGATTTTGTGATATTTAAAATAAGTTATTTCCTGCAAAACAGATTAACAAGAGGATATATTCCGTGTCCACCCATGTTCATTTGATTAACAATTGCTTAGTGGCTTCTTCTGCTTAAACTGGAGTCTCACCTTTCCTGGAATTCAAGTTGTATGATTTTACCATTGCGCTTGGTATCATGATACACTCTTTGCTGAGACATTCCTTTACCCATCATGACCTACAAAAGCCGGACCCACAAGTCCTTCCCTGTTCACTGTTCATATCAAATGCCATATTTCTGCAAACACTTCTTTGATTGTCCCAACCAGAGTTTTTCCTTTCTTCACATCAGTGCCTGTGGGAGAGTTTTATAGTGATGTTTATGTTATAGTCACTAATTAGGTCTTTGTCTCCTTTCTTTTGTTAAGAAAACCCTTTTATCCAGAACGATTAGTTCAAAAGACTAATGGACCACAACTACCACAGCCTCAACCAGACTGAGTCCAGCACAACTAGATGGTGCCTGGCTACCACCACTGACTGCTCTGACAGGGATTACAATAGAGGGTCCCAGACAGAGCTGGAGAAAAACATAGAATAAAATTCTAACTCACAAAAAAAGACCAGACTTACTGGTCTGACAGAGACTGAAGAAACCCCAAGAGTATGGCCCCTGGACACCCTTTTAACTTAGTACTGAAGTCACTTCTGATGTTCACCCTTCAGCCAAAGATTAGACAGGCCCATAAAACAAACAATACTACACGTACCTCAATCACATATATGAAACTAAATGGGCACACCAGCCCAGGACTAAGGAGAGAAGGCAGGAAGGGACAGGAAAGCTGGATGAATAGAAATGGGGAACCCAAGGTCGAGAAGAGGAAAGCATTGATATGTTATGGGGTTGGCAACCAATGTCACAAAACAATATGTACATTAATTGTTTAATGAGAAACTAATTTGCTCTGTAAGCCTTCATCTAAAGTTCAAAATATACATATATTTGTTCAGTGAAAAAGGAAATAAAATTCTAAGAGATTGATATTTAAAAAACAAAAAAAGAAAGAAAATCTGTTTCTCCAAAGCAATAAATACCTGTAGTTGGTTTGCTAATTAAAAGAGTTAAAGTACGGAATTACTTTTAAAAAGACACACTCTTAACTCTTACTCTAACTTAAAACAAGATAAATGAAATCATTCTTCAATCTTTTGGTACTGTCCAAGTCCTTGAGTATAAATCTGAAGATGGTAATTTAGCATTGTCTTCCTTGTATAAATCACTCCTTAATGCACCATCTATGATTTCTACATTGAGATCCTTTAAAATGGAACATCTTAAATATGCTTGTGTCAAACTCTAAAGTCACAACTCATAAATTTTTCCTTTTTTTTCTCCCCCTCAAAAATGTATTATTGTCCTGTCTTGACTAAATTTCACATTAGTATTATGCGGTGACCTTTTTTTGTGGCTAACAAATTGACTTTACTGAACTTGTTTAAGACATTGTATTAGCTTTCTATTGTTGTATAACAAAGTGCTATAATCTTGGCAGCTTAAAACAACATGCATCTGTTATCTCAAAGTTTTCATAGGTAAGGACTCCTGGCATGACAAACGTGTCCTTAGCTTAGGGTCTCACAAGGTTTCAATTATGGTTTTGGTTAGTATGCATCTCATCTGGAGGCCCAACTTGGAAAGAATCTGCTTTCAGTCTCCTTCAGAATGTTGGCAGAATTATTGTATTAATTGTGTGTATGTATGTGTGGCTTGTGACTGTGGGCCCTAGTCCACTTCTTACTGGCTGTTGGCTGGCAGCCATCCTCAGGCCTTAAGGGCTGCCCACAGTTTCCTGCCACACGGCCCTGTCCATAGGTAGTTCACGACATGGCTCATTGCTTCTTCAAGGCCAGTAGGAGAATCTCTTTCTTTAGGCTGCTAAGATGGAGTCTTGTATAATGTAACATAATCATTGGAGTCACATGTCATCACCTTCGCCTTATAATGTAGCCTAATCAAGGAGTGAGGTCTCCTCACCTTTGTTATATTCTATTGGTTACAAGAAGTCATAAGTTCCGCATGCATTAAGGGTGAGGGATTATATAAGAGCATCACTCGTGGAGGGCGGTTCACTTTAGTACATGCCTGTCATAGGCATTCAAGTCACTTTTTGTAGAAATGATAACTCTCTTTCCATATTCATCTTTCATCAGTTTATCTAATATACAATTAAATTAAGTAATTAAAATGTCAAATAAAACAAGTATGAACAAAGTTGGATACAAACACAATTGACTCTTGAGAAATATGCAAGTTTTCAGCCTACCACAGGGATCCAACAGTATGCTTTACAGAAAGAATGGACGATGTGATTAAAGCCAATGAGTCTATGTAAATGAGACAGTCCAGAAAGCTCCACTGTACTGTATTTTGATCTATTTGAAAGGAGGGCTCATGGTTTTATACACACATATACACACACGTAATACACATACTGTGCTTTGCAAATAGCAAGCTCTCAATAAATACGAACTAGATAAAGAAATCTAGTCAGGTATTTTAATACAAGTGCCACACAAACTATTTAGAGACAGTAACTTGTAAATGCAAAATGATGATATTCTGCCTTGTTGAAATAGTAAATCAGAACATATTTGAGCTAAAAGGAATATTAGATAACATCTATTCCAGTTCACTCTTTCTATAAATGTGGAAACTTAGTCCAAGAGAGCTTGTCACTAAATTAGTATTGCATGCCTATTTTATTAATATGTTTAAAAGTATATTTGACTAATTTGTACTAGGTATCATGCAAGGTACTAGAAATACAGACTTCCTTAACATCTACATACAAATAGAAATTGTAGTCCTTGTCTTTATGGACAAGAAAGATGCATAAATAAATAACAATTCACCATAATAAGGAAAGAGAGATACAACCCAAGTGTTGTGAGATCATGATGAAGCGTACGCATGGTTAGGTTAGAAGCAGAGATAGGAGGAAGGTTAAAGGTGGGACATTGGAGATGGGCCCAGAAGAAATGAGATAGAAAGAGAGAAAAATAAAGAAAATATAGTCCTGGTGGAAGACACAGAATGTACTAAGGCATTGAGGCATCAAAGTTCATAGTTTACTCAGGGATCATAAAGAGAACAGTCCTGCTTCTACAGAAAAGGGTTTTTTGAAGTAAGTTGGTAAATAAGGTCAAATTAGGCTCTATGATAAATGGTATAAGCATTTTTAAAAATTATATAATGGATATACATAAGAGGTTTTGGATAATAGAATGATTGTAGGTATTAGGGAAATTGTTGTGGATGCAGTTTATGAGATGAGCTGAAGAGGTGATATATGCACTAAATATTCTCCATGCCCAGGTGTCACACTCACCCTGGACCATCAAAGTGGGAATAGATAAGAAATCCAATTGGAATCAAACTCAAAACCCAGAGTTCTTGAAGCAGCATGATTGTGAAGATTGGATTATTGTAGGGTGACGGCAGGAATAGGAATGTTAGGAATAGGATTAGGAGAAAGTTATCAAAACCTTCTGTGACTTGGTGGGTGTGATTTGGACATTAAGAGGTGATGGTGATATGCTATGAGAGTGGGATAACTGAGGATGGGCTTCCAAGAGAGGGGGTCAAGATGAGCCAGAAGACGAGGTTGCCCAGTAACATCCAAGAAGCAGTCATGTGGACCAAGGGGAATTTTCAGCTCACCTCTGGTCCTGGGAGAATGCTTCTGGGAGAATGAAAAGCTTCCACTCAGAGGTCACAAGAAACTATGTTCTCAAAATACAAGTTAAGATTTTGGAGTAGTTGAGGAAGTATAGATAGTCCTAAAACTAGTTGAAAGACATAGAGAATTTTCTGGATAATAAAAGAAGAGTTATAGAGTATATATCACAACATTAGAGGTTGGGGCAAACAGGATAAGGTTAAGAAAAAGTGACAGTCAATTCCCAAGTCTGTACTAGAATTTAGATTCTCTCACTGTATATAAACACCATATCAACATAATTGCATGACCTACAGCTACCAGTACATTTCCATGAAATAAACTGTGTCTTCTCACCACATAACATGCAACTTTTTTCAACTTCAGTGGAATGATATCATTAACCAGCATTGTTGGTGTATCATTGCTGTTGATACGTTTCTGAAAATGTATTTTCTTATTATTGGGTCAGCAAAGACACTATTAACAAAAATATTTCATCTGGAAATTTTGCATTCATACACTACACTGCTTGCTTCACACTTTTTCTTCTATATAAGACCAGCATATCTTTATATAAATCCACATAATACTCACCAAAGATGGTATGACTTTCTTTAATGAGATACGGAGGCCAGCTGATGAAAGAAAGGAAGCTCAATCCCAACCCTACACCCACTTAACATTCTCTCTCAATCCATTCCTTCTGTATTTTCATTAAAATTCACTGTTCAATTCTATCTTTTCTTGGTGGCCCTTTACTACTCCTTTAGGACTCTGCTTCATTGATAATGTCCTCTTTTACTTGTCTCATTTTTTTTTCTTCCAAAATGACTTCTTCCTGACAAAGATCAGTTTTCTCCCTTTCTAGAAAATCTCTTCTTCTACCATATTACTTCTTTTGACTCCGCCTTATTTATTTTAATATTCAGCCATATTTCTTAAAGGCACTGTCTACATTTTCCCGTCAATGATTCACTTATTTCTCAACTAAACTTGCTCCTTTCATGAAGGTGACCAGTAGCATTTGAAGGACAAAATCCAAGTCCTCTCTTGAACTGTTCTTCCCTGCAATCATTCGTCAAAAGGAAAACATTTAATGAGTCTCACCTATTTTCTGTAGGTTATTTTATCTCTCATTTCTCCTCAGCATTTTAAATTTAGCATTGACTAAAACTGAATTTTTAAACCTTACAATTTTCTTACCTGTTCTCTTTCTCATTTGTTGGACCTTCCCTTCTAATAGACCTAAATAGGACACCTCACGTTTATTTTAGAAAATTGTTTGCACATATTCTGCCTTGACATGTGTGAATAGGAAGGTCTCAAATGGACAAAAGAATGGAAAGTTCTAATAGAATGCTTATAAGGAAGTAAGAATGGGATTCTCAAACCATACCAAAGATATTGCCACCTTCAGATTTACCTCAGTAAAGCCTAGTTACACAGTAATTCTCTCTCTCTCTCTTTGCTCACTCACTTCCATTAATGTTCCATGGACTTTGTTTTGTTGTCTCTCCGTTTTCTATAACAATGCCTAGCACATATTAGGAGCATGATAAGCCCTGGTGGTGCTGTGGTTAAGAGCTTTGCTGCTAACCAAAAGGTCGGCAGTTCGAATCCACTAGCCACTCCTTGGAAACCCTATGGGACGGTTCTACTCTGTCCTATAGGGTCGCTATGAGTCGGAATCAGGTTTTTAAGGTATCTCTTGAGTAATAGAATAAACAATAGACTTATTTTTCTACCATTCTATTCTTTCTCTTACCTTAATGTAAAGACTTCAGAACTTTAAAAAGCAATTTCAGCTAACTCTTCCCCGTTTTATTCTAGTTTCACTTTCAGATTCTTCTTTTAATCAGGTTGATTTGACATTTATTCTCTTTTATGCTTCTGGTGGCTTTGTAATTTTCTAAATGGACACTTTCACAAAAATAAAGTCACCGTTTATCTTTCCAGGAGCCACTTCTCAGGTTATAAGGCCCCCCAGTTCTCACAACCATTGACTATATTATCTTTTGCTGAAGAATTTAGATATCAAGGTGCTAAAAGCTGTATAAATAATTAATAGAATGGAGACACTTGGATGCATAATTCAATTGTAATAGACAAATAGATCAGATACCTTAGAGCCACTGAACTGGCAATAGATGGGAGACTTCTTCAGCACTACTAAAATACAGGGCGGAGAGAGTTACTCGTGTTACGACTAGGATGAATTACTGCGACTGGCCGAGATATAATAACGGTATGAATTATTGAATTGGCATCTTCCTGAGACAGCTTTGGTCACAGCCTTGCTATGTTCTGGAGATGACAGAAGGAGATTTGTGTGATGTAAATTTATAATCAAAGGGTGTTCAGGATGAAAGATGACCTCCAAGGTTATGAACCTGAGCAGGAACTGTAAAATATGAAGCATTCTTCAGTTAGTAGTTAGAAGCCAAAGTAACTCCGCTCTCTTAGAAATGTAACTCCAGGAAAGTTTCAGATAGGCAGAGATGGAATGTGAGGCGTCAAGATAATCATGCCTGGGGTGGCTGAGGTGAGGAAAGCAGATCTGTGCAATAACAGCTTAAACATTTTTACTGAGATTATGCCTCTGTAAGGATTAGCAACTAATTAAAAAATTGGGACTCTGAGGAGCAAAGAGATCTAAGGCCACACACACACACAACAATTACTTGATATGTTCTTAGGTAATTGGGATCCCATATATAATCAGAAAAAAAATCTCCCTGGGTAGTGCAAATATACTATTTGCCTTATGCTGTTAACCTAAAGGTTGGTGGTTCAAACCCACTCAGTAGTGCCACAAAAGAAAGGTCTGGCGATCTGTTTCCATAAAGATTGCAGCCATGAAAACTCTAGGGAGCAATTCTAACACATGGGGTCACCATGAGTCGGAACTCACTCAACAGCAAGTTTTTTTTTTTTAATAATCAGAAGCTGGATGTTTGTTCTGCAGGTTATTGTTTCATTATAGCTAGATCAAGAGGATGCTATTATTTTGGAAAGGGATCTGAAAAATATGCTTCTGACCCTGCAAGTAGAAGACACCCTTTTCTTCTCTGAGCTCAGCTAGCTGTGTGTGAGGGACCCAGACACACTGGCCACTCATTCCTTTGCCATCAACGCTTGACATGCTGAATGATGGAGATGGATCTGGGAGGCGGCGTCTTCTTCCTGAAAACAAAGTAGCCTTTAAAAATGGCCGTTAAACTGCTGTCTCATGTTTGATTATTCTATCGTCAGTAAAGTTCTTTATTTTTTACTGCTAAATTGTCATTTTTATGGATGACATTATTTTAGTCCGATGACTGTTTTAAGAAACGATAGGTCAAAAGCGGCAAACTAGAAACCAGAGCTGGGACTATGGAGAAAATTACCCCAAATAATAGACCATGGTCAGTTCAATCTAAGAGAGTGTCCTCCAGGAAATTGTGTCAATTATTCAGGGAAAATTTACGGAAAAATCTCATAGACACAATTTTAATTTAATGTAATGAAATAGTAATACGTAGATTTATACCATGCAATAAGACATTTTTATGTCTATACAGAATTTCAAATTACATATGAAAAATACAGTAACTCAAATTAATGCATTTCTAACATATGATCAATTGCATTGCATTTCCTGGCTGTTAAAATTGTGTTTTATAGCATAGATAACAAGTGTAATAAAATGTATTTCCTTATTAGGTCCCTCATCTTTTTTTTTTTTAAAAGGCAATAACCTAAAATTCTAATCTTCAAAGTTACTTTCTTTTTAAAAATGATTTAATTGTTCCCATATTGTGTAATAAAGAGAATAGACAGTATTGACGAAATTAATTCCAAAAAAAAAAGACACAATTTTGCTCATATTTTCCTCTAAGACAACAAATATCCATCAAAGCCAACTGAAAAATGGTTCTGGTAAAAGGAATTACTATTACTTATAAAGCATCAGAATCAATAAAATATAACTTGTTTGGTTTATTGACTTGAAGATATTTACATTACTGCTCTCTTATTTTTAAATAATTGTTTTCAGATTTTTATTTACTTAAATAGAAATTGTTCACAACCTATACAAAAAAGAACGGTATTTAGCTTGCTGGTATGCTTTCATCTGCAATGTGGATTATGTTTTCCCTTCCAGACCGCTCACAAAGGCTTCCAGCTGTCATCTATCCCCCAACCTTCTCCCTGCTCTTCTCTTGCTTGGTAAGAAAATGGTCTTTCTTATTCAGGAAAAGAAGAGATAATTCAATAAAATAACTTGTAGAGGGGTTTAGAAATTTCTCTCCCAGAATCAATTGGGGAAATGATTTTGGTTTGGATTAAGAATAGCATTAATTTTTTAGTTCTGTTTTGGAGACTCTGAAATCTTAATCTACCCAACCCAAAACTTGTTTACATCATCACGGCGTGTCTTAGAGTATATGGTTGCAAGTGTTATGAATACACAGGCATCCACAGAAGATTCTTCAAAGAATCCAGAAGTGAAAAACATGTATGGCAGAAGACACAGGATTAAGTGTTTTGTATTACACTTTTACAGTTTTTAATTTTATACATTTATTAAAAGAGAGCTGCCACTGAAATCTACTAAGATTGACTTGAACTTCTCTGGGCATGTAACTACAAGACGTTATGATTTATCATCATCATCATCATCAATGAGTATATGTCCTGCACCCACTGTGTGCCAAGTGCAGTGCTACATACTAGCTATCCCTGCCTTTTGGAGTGTGAAATACACTTAGGGGGAAAACCTTACACATAAAAAGAAAAGTAACGGTACATGGTAATATATGCTAAGAGCCTTGATAAGGATCTGGGGTAAGGTATGTAAATATTTTGAACTTTATTCATTGAACAGTCATTTTCCTTTTGTCTTATGTTGCATTCCTTATATACAGGTTCATTATAGGGGTATTTTCTTTCACTTGTGCAGTTTTGAATGGCAGAGGTGTGTGAGGACACTTTTTCTCCATGCGCTTATTAAGAGTGACTGACAAGCTCACCTCCAAGGAGCAAATATTTTCTAGATTCTCTGGTTTCACAGAAATCCATGGACCAGCCTGGCAATTGACATCGTTAAATTACTAATGACCTGTAGTATTAATCCTTTCACCTTGTGGAGGCATGCCTGCTTGGCCTTGGTAATCAGGCCCTTTTTGCTCATCATAATCCCATTAACAAATTGAAAGATAGAACAAGAATGTTTTTTACCAATCCCTCTGACAGGAAGCAGTGCAAAGGGGTTATAATTATGGATTATGTCTTTTATTATACATTGGAGCAAGCACACATTAGCCTAATTAAAAACACAGTGTGAATATTCAATTGCATCAAGCCACAAATGTTTAAGGGCTGTCTGTAACAGCTGAAAATATATTTTGGTCTCATAGAAAACCTCTTGTCAAGTTGTATGGAAAACTGAGTTCAAGCATTGAGGCTTGCACATTTCTATGTTGGCAGATTTACTGAGACCTTGTCATGTAAACACTTGCTAATTTAGGGCTCAGAGACAAAGTATACCTAAATGAACCACAGGATTACAAAGTGAGGCTATGCTGAAGTTGACTTAAGTAAAAAGTAAGACACTCAGCTTCACTGAACTTCCCAGATTGACCTGAACCACCTTTAGGAGAACCTATGAATGATCAGAAATCTACCCTAAATGTAGGCAGAAAGTACTACTTCAATACCTAAGAAGGGTTTTGATTGTCAACTTCAGAGAGAGTGGTTTAGAATCATAGAATTGTAGGACTACATAGGCACGTATAGTCAGTATAATCCAGCTCTTTGAAGTTAAACAGACTATCTAACAGGTGGAATGACTTGTTTAATGTCACAGAGAAGACCAGGGGCAGAGCTGGACCAGGGCAATGACAAACATGTGGACACATTGCGCATTGCACAGCTCCAGGAGGCGCCATTCATGGTAACTACAATAAACAATCTTCACAACCCCATTTAGTAGCCCTGGATGTTTCCATGGCCCGTAATTCATTACATGACTCAACTATACCTTCTTAACCTACCTGCTTTAACTATTGAATTCTCTTCAACTTCTCATCAGGATACTCTTCTGTCTCTGACCTAAGTTCCTTTTGTTGAAATTGAAACTATATTCTCTCTTTGTTTTATAGAAGTTGCTTACAATCTGTGATGATTAAGATTGTGTGTCAGCTTGGCTGGGCCATGATTCTCAGTGTTTGTGATCACTTCCCTGTTGAGATTTGATATGTGAGCACCTTATGATGGGATCTGCTGTGAGTAACCAATCTGTTGAAAAGGAGTTTCCTTGAGCACATGGCCTGCATGGAATATAAGCGGACATTCTGACAAGGCTCAGGGGCTTTTTGCTCTTGCTGGATCCTGCAGCTGGCACCTGTTCTTCTGACCTGTTGTTCTTGGGACTTGAGCTAGCAGCTTACCTGCAGTCTTGGCTGCCAGTCTTGGGATTTATCGATCTTTGCAGTCTGTGAGAAAGAGCCCTGATCTCTGACCTGCTGATCTTGAGCTCACTAGCCCCTGTGGCTACGTGAATCAGGAGAAGCCTCTATCCTGACCCACGGACTTGGGATGTTCCAGACTCTACAACCACATGAGACATTTCCTTAATATAAATCTTTCTCTTTGTATATATTTATATGCTTTGCTGGTTTTGCTTCTCTAGAGAACCCAGCCTAAGACACCATCAAACCCAATACTTCTTAAAAATGTGCTATCTTGCTATTGACCTCTACTGATAAAAACAGAAAAAAGGTGCAGAACTGGTTCAGAAAATAAACTGCTATGACTTACCTTGGGGGTACTCATATAAATGTGTCCATTAGCACAATTCACATCTGGACTGAAGTTAGAGTATGTCAGATCACTGAGCAATGATTGGTAGAAATATGATCCATCCAGTGTTTAATACCATGACAGGGTAGAACTTGTGTTAGAAACAGGGTAGCTGCGTCATGGTGCCAGAAAAGTGTTGGATCAAACTTTTAAACATATTATCAAATCCACTGTTGCTCTACGTCACTATTCTGAGCTACCATTGTCTTTCACCTGGATAACTCCAATAGCCTCTTCATGGATTACGTATTCCATACTTGCCCACTTTTAATCCATTCTCCATAAAGAAATCATAAAATATTCTTAAAATATAAATCTGATTAAATCTTCCCTCTTCTCTCTAAACCATTTCAGTGGCTACTTAAAACCAAAAAACCTGTTACTGTCAAGTCAATTCCAACTCATATCAACCCCTATAGGACAGAGTAGAACTACCCTTAGGGTTTCCAAGGAGCAGCTGGTGAATTCAAACTGCTGACCTTCTGGTTAGCAGCTAAGCTCTTAACCACTGCACCACCAGGGCTTAAAGACCAAACTCCTTATCCCTTACCTGTGGTTCCCAAGGTCAGGCCAGCTCTCCTGATCTTCTTCCCTTTGCTTGCTCTACTCCAGCTTCCCTGACCACCTTTCTTTTCCGGTTATGCACTGAGATCCTTCCTGTCTCAGCATCTGTGAATCAATAATTTTCTCTTTATAGAGAGCTTTTCCTCTGGCTTTTGGAACAATCAACCCTTCTCCTTATCTTTCAAGCTTCAGCTTAAATGTACATTTCATCTGGGAATTCTTCCTGTCTTAACTCACAACTGTGCCCCATACCCAAGGCAAGGTATCTTATGATCTATTTTCTGGGATTTCTCATCATTGTACATTAAGATTTTCTGTGTGATTATTAATTTCAATATTTATAGCTTCCCTTAGACTGTAAGTTTCATGAGGCCCCAGACTTAGTCTTTCTTTTTCATCACCCTGTTCCCAGTGACCACATGTAAGGCATAGTAAACATGTAATAAGTACTGTAGAATGAGTGGATGAATGTGTGCTGGGTAGTATCTAATGTCATCCACACACAACAGGAAGGAAGTTAATTAAATCAAACCTCAGACAGTAGGGGCCTTGCACTTACTGTTCGGTCTGCCTGTAATTATCTTCTTTCTTATTCACCTTAACTTCTGCTTAACCTTGATAGCCTAGTGCAAACGTCACTTCACTATGTTTCACACCTTCAGACCGGCGCAGATCCCTCTTTTGCACTCTCATGGCATCACTCTGCTTGTTTTCATGTTATTGTTGTTAGGTGCCATCAAGTCAGTTCCAACTCCTATGTACAACAGAGCAAAACACTGCCCTGTCCTGCCTCATCCATCATCATTATGCTTGAGTCCATTGTTGCAGCCACTGTGTCAATCCATCTCCTTGAGGGTCTTCCTCTTTTTTGCTGACCCTCTACTTTCTCAAGCACAATATCCTTCTCCAGGCACTGGTACCTCTTTATAACATATCCAAAGTAAGTGAGACAAACTTTCGCCATCTTTGCCTCTAAGGAGCATTCTGGCTGTACTTTTTCCAAGACAGATTTGTTTGTTCTTTTGGCAGTCCATGGTATATTCAGTATTCTTCACCAACACCTGTAATTCAAAGGCATCAATTCTTTGTTCTTTCTCATTCATTGTCCAGCTTTCGCATGCATATGAGGCAATTTAAAACACCATGGCTTGGGTCAGGAGCACCTTAGTCCTTAAAGTGACATCTTTGCCTTTGAACACTTTAAAAAGGTCTTTCGTAGCTTCCTTTTATAGCATTTTTTAAATTACAATAATTTATACATTTTTGTGCAAGTCTGATCATTTTCTTACCTGTACTAGATTTTAACCTTCGGGAGTGCAATTCTTATAAATAAGATATATAAACTCGTCGTCGTTGAGTTGGTTCCGACCCATAGCAACCCTATAGGACAGAGTAGAACTGTCCCGTAGGGTTTCCAAGGAACTGCTGGTGGGCTTGAAATGCTGACCTTTTGGTTGACAGTCAAACTCTTAACCACTGCACCATATAGCCAATATCATAGGTGCTTAAGACACTGCCTAAGTAAATATTTGGCTCTAAGTAACTATCTGTTAGACAGGTAGAAAATTGAATATTCAAGAGTTTTCAAGGTGGCCACAATGAAAAGAGTCCCTACTACAATGATAGTGGTTGTACAAGTGTGTGTAATACTAGCTGAGGCAGATTCAGATCTCAGCGGGGTAATTCACTGTCCTATTTAATCAATATGCTTTGATGCACATTCAAAAGCAAAATCATATATTCTATGTTAATTTAAGGCTTTATTATTTGGCCCAGGCTCCTCAGGGTTCTGTGGAAAGGTAATTTATTTTTGGTCAGTTAGAATTGTCACATTTGCTTATTCAGTAACTATCCCTGCTCCTCACCCAGATCTAGGGAAAGATACAGTTTACAGGTAAGTTTATCCCATGAACATTCTGACAGCCTCTGTAAGGACAATAGGCAGAAAGAAAACTGCCAGCAGGTCGTATTTATGACTTCTTTTGTACATGGTCTAAGAACGAAAACTAAGAAGAATCAGCTGGCTAGATGCTGAAGAAAATGCCTCAGGAGATCATACTCAACCCTTTCTCAGTATTCTTTTCTCCAAGCTAAATGCCCCAATTCTTCTGGAATTCATTCCTCGTTCATAGGTTTTGCTCTAGAGTACAACATTTTCCAGACACAGTTCCAAATTGTAGGAATAAGTGGGTTCTTCCAAGTCATGTATTTTGTCAACTCTTACCAAAAGGAGAGCACATAATAAAAGAAAAAGAAAAAATTATAGACTATCAGAGCTCTAAGGATATGTGGAGGCCATGTAAATGTGTCCTTCACTTTAATCATGAGGAAAATGAGGCCAACATTGCCTGTCTGACTTAGCAAAGGCCTCAATGATAGGTACAATGATTATCTCTTGAGTATTCATGAGTGTGAGTACGATTTCTTAGAACCGTATGTTTTTATAAAAAAGGAGATGTTTCTGAAATCCACTTTGATCTCATTACCTGACTGCCGCTATCTCGACAATGGTGTTTCTAATGATAACTGCATCATTCCTTAATGACCAATTGTCTAAACAGTTATTTAAACTAGTGGTATCAAAATTTGTCTGTGATTTTATTAGATAGTAATTACTCTCCTCAGACACTTATTGTCATTTACATATGTATGCTGATATGTCCTGGTTGTTGAGCAAATACAAATAGCTAAACTCAAAGACACCATTTTTAAATGGACAGGTTTATTATTTAAAATTTTAGATATTTTAACTCTCAATAACTGACTCTATTTCAACACTTTTTCATCATCGTTTTTATGCAACTGTTGCTTTATGATTCTTTTATGAATCTAAAAGTTATTTAAATATGGAACCTAGAACTCTAAGCATTCTTCAAGGCTGATGGTTCTTTTTGTGGACCTGTAGCTAGTCCTTCAGGAGAAGAGGAATGTGTGTAGAGATTCTTATTGAGAAAGTTCCTGAGATTAGCTTCCAGCCATGAATATAGGATAGCGAGATTCATGACTGCTAATCCAGGAATCTTCTCATGAGAATAACAAGTACAGCAACTTTTTTTTCTTTTTTTTTTTTTGTGGTTCAGTATTCCTGGCACTGTGCTAAGTGTTCTATATCATTATCATATTTAGTTTCATGATTTTATGAGGTCCATTGAAGTAGGTACTATTATTGTCTAATTTTAGAAAGTTTGAGTTAACTAAGTCAAGAAAACTTAGGGTAAACTCTGACTTACCTGATTTCAAATTCAAACTATTGCATAATTATATGCATAATTATATGCATAATTTGATCAAATCCTATATTTTCAACACATTAAACAAAATTCCACTAGTCAGGTCACTAATGCATAACACGACAGTAATGCAAGACACCAAACTTTCGGTTCTCAAGGCATGGGGCCAAATATCTTAGAATGCTCTTCAGCACTAAATGCCGTGAATTTATAAGTTTCCAAATCAGGTTAGGTTCTATACTAGGAGTCAAAACGAAAAGGAAGCTGAGATTCTCTTCACTATGTTGAATTAGAGGGACTACTTAAATCGCTACTAATTCCCCTCCTCCCCCTATGAACATGCATTGGCATAGTTTATGTCCGTTACACACAATAATTCTAATATTTACTGTGTATGAATGGAAAATACTTCGTTTTCTCTGTGCCTTTTAAAAACTGAAATCATAACAGTGTATTTAAAAACCAGGAGGAATAAAACAAAACAAAAACACTGAACTAAATTTAGAACCAGAAAGAGCAACAATAAAATGGTCCAATTGCCTATGCCTCTCTGTGGGCAACAAGAGGAAAAAACAAAGCCGGTCCAGTTTGTGTCTCTGCAGTTTTTCTCAGTCATTAGACTAAATAAGATTATTTTCTTTCATATCTCTTCACTACATTATGTCCCAGTTTGTACTGTATTGTCTAGAGAGTAAAATCCAGTCTTTATAGCTTCCCCAGGCTCTATATGGTTTTATATCAACGTGCTATCCAATCTTATTTTCCATTCTTTGGCTTCACAATTTTTTATTTTTTTAATTTTCAAGTATTGTCACTAAAGCCAATCAGCTTTTTTAATCTCTTTTCCTTTGGCCACATTGATCTTCTTTCTGCAGTGCTTGGTCAGTATTGATCTTATCTCTGAATTCCCATGTCTTTTATAACCTGTTCCATATGATCAAATGCTTCAGTATTGACCGTCATGCTCTCATTTCATTTGTGCTTGAATTGGGATGTTAGTGCACAGTAGCCTCCTCAAATATCCCTTCCACTTTCATCTCTACTCAACCACTGTCAATGACCAGAAGAGAAATACTATAACAGCAGAGTTATTACTCATATGCACAAGCTGAAGAATGTGACATAATAGGACAGTGAGCACTTTCTAATTGTGATATAATCATAGTATTTTTTCCAGGATACCAACATTGATTATATTTTATGAAATTCTGGGAAACATGATTTATGACCATATTTATTAAAATTCTTTAATGGAATGCCACCAAACTGAATAAAATTAAGTGAAAATATCAAAGAAAATGTTCCATAAGCTAAAACTAAAGACTGATTCACCATCATATTACAAACTCTGAAAAGTATTAGCTAGATTCTATAAAATATGGACCAGGAATTTGAGTGTTAATGCATCACTACAGTTTTAAAGTATCTTTCAGTCGTGTAGGAAGCCAGTGGAGACCATAGTGAAGAGACGTCCTGATAGAACTTAGTTTGGTGCAGGTTTGGACCCCAGGACAGTAGGAAAGTCCTCCTTGGAGCCCAATCTTCCATCAGCAACGATGGGGTTAAGAATTAATAAGAGTAAGCAAATAGGAAAAAAAAAAAATCAAATGTATTTTCCCCAAAATTATTAGCTGCATTTACTCACCTTCTTAAGAAAAGGGTTAAAGATCACAACTAAACTATCTACTTAAAGAAGCAACATCTAAATCAAGTGCCACCAAAATAATTAAAACAAAAGTCTAGACAAATAACTGCCAGGTAAATAAATAAATAATTCTGGGTTTTTGATATTCATACCAGAAAAAGTCATTTTCACTTAATAGACATTAAATGCACCAAAGAGGATTATTATGAAGCATACGATCCATGAACTAAAATTGTCATTTTTTTTATATACCAGATAAATATCTTTTAGGGTATGGTTTAAAAAAAAAAAAAAAAAAACTTATGGGAAAGACAAGGAGAAATTGAAATGCAAAAGAAGTAAAAAAAATGGTAAACACATAAATCTTAGTTTTTTCCCTTTCAAAGAGCCAAAAAAAAAGTTTTAATTGAAAAGTCATAATTATATAAGGTTAGAAAATCTGCTGTATTTGATACAGTGATCAATTAAAATTATATTTGAACCCTATATAAAGAATATACTTTTTCATCAGGGAACATTTAAAAATAAGTAAATTTAATAATTACAAGTAATTCAAATTAAAATCTTTGTATATTATGCAATTATTATGATACTAATAAAATATAATTCCAACTGTAGGAATTTTTTTTTTTTGGGTTAGTTGCCATTGAATCAGCTCCAGCTTATGTCAACCATATGTATAACAGAACGAAATGTTGCCTGATCCTGCACCATCTTCATAATCAGTGGTCTGTTTGAGTTCCTTGTTGCAGCTATCATGTAGGGCCTTCCAGCCTAGGGGACTCATCTTCTAGCACTATATTGAACAATGTTCTGTTGTGATCCACATGATTTTCATTGGCTACTTTTGGGAAGCAGATCACCAGGATATTCTGCCAAGTCTGTTTTAGTCAGGAAGCTCCATTGAAACCTATTCATCATGGGTCACCCTATTGGTATTTGAAACATCAATGGCGTATCTTCCAGCATCATAGCAATATGCAAGCTACCACACTATGACAAACAGACAGATGGGTGGTGGTTAGAAATTTTTAACTTCCTTTAATAATTATTATTTCAAAAAATAATCACAAAATATCTAGGACTTATTAAAACATATGGGCTCTTATGTGAACTGAAACCACCATGGGATACTATTACACACCTAAAAGAAAGTCAGAAGTTAAAAAGACAGACAATACAAAGTGTTGTTGAATATACTGAATAATTAGAACCCTTGTAAACAGATTATGGGAGTTTAAACGATTCAATCACTTTGGAAACCACTTTAAAAAGTTAAATAAACACCTATCAATTTAGCCATTCTAAAAAAACAAAAACAGAACAAACCTGTTGCTGTGAGTTGATTCCAACTCATGGTGACCCCATGTGTTGCAGAGTAGAACTGTGCTCCACAGGGTTTTCATGACAGTGACCTTTCAGAAGCAGATCTCCAAGTCTTTCTTCTGCTATGCCTCTGGGTGTGTTCAAACTGCCAACCTTTAGGTTAGTAGACGAGTGCTTAACAATTTCTAAATATTTACCAAAGAAAGCTAAAAGCTTATGTCTAGATGTCATGGTTTGAATTATGTCCCTCCAAAAATGTGTATATCAATTTGGCTAGGCCATGATTCCTGGTACTGTGTGATTTTCCTGTATGTTGTAAACCTGCCTCTATGATGTTAATGAGGGAGGATGGGTGGCAGTTGTGTTAGTAAGGCTGGACTTGATCTGCCAGACTGGATTGTGCCCTGAGGCACTCTCTTGAGATATAAAAGACAGAAGTGAGCAGTGAGACAGGGGGACCTCATACGTCAAGAAAGTAGTGCCGGGAGCAGAGTGCGTCCTTTGGACCGGGGTCCCTGCACCAAGAAGCTCCTAGTCTGGGGGAACACTGACTAGAAGGCCGAGAGAGAGAAAGCCTTCCCCTGGAGCTGACACCTTGAATTTGGACTTTTAGCCTACTTTGACTATGAGGAAATAAACTTCTCTTCATTAAAACCATCCACTTGTGGTATTTCTGTTGTAGCAGCATTAGATGACTAAGACACTACAAAGACTTGCATGTAAGTGCTCATTCATCTCATAGTTTTGAACTTTGTAATAGCCCCAAACTAGAAACAACATAAATGCCTCCAACCGAGAAATGGACAAGCTGTAATATATCCATATAACCTAACCAAAACCAAGCCCATTGCCATCAAGTCAATTCCAACTCATAGGAACCCTACAGCACAGAATAGAACTGCCCTATAGGGTTTCCAAGGAGTGACTGTGGAGTACTATTCAGCAATAAAATGGAATGAATGACAGATACAAGCAAAAACATGAAAAAAATCCCAAAATAATTATACAGAATAAAAAAAAAAAGACAAAAAATTTTTAAAAGGTGTATGATTCTATTAATATGAAATTCTAGGAAATGCAAACTAATGTTTAATGACAGAAAGCAGATCAGGGGTTGCTAGGTAGGGAGAGTGAGGCATGGGGAGAGGCAGAAGGAGGGATTACAGTGGGTCACAGAGGCATTGGGAAACTTTTGGGAGTGATAGATATGTTCATTATTTTGATTGTGATGATTATTTCTTGGGTATACACATATTTCAAAGCTTATCTAATTGTAGATTTAAATATTTACTGTCGGTCAATTGTAACTTAATAAAGTTCTTAAACTATAGAAAGTCACAAAAATGCAATTGTTATTAAACAAAAATATATATGAATTCATCAATCAGCTTAAGAGGTTAGAAAAAAAACAACAGTAATTTAGTGCTATGCAAGCAAAAGAAAAAAGATAAAAATAACAGCAAAAATGAAAGAATTGCAAATTTCTTGTAATTAAAATTGATAAATAAACCAGAAAGTTTTTCTTCATATAAACAAAGAAATATATAAACCTTCAACACGCACAATAAAGAACAGTTTAAATGTTGACAATATACAAATTTAAGAATTAACAAAGAGGAAGAAAGCATAGATTTAATAAATTAAACTAGTGATAAGAACGAACTTTGTCAAACCTTGTCAAAACAATGTTGGGAATATGAATCACTAGAATAATACTCTAGGAAAATGAAAATACCAAAATGGATTCCAAAAGGTGAAAAATTGAAAAACAAAACTCAGCCATGGAGGAAATTTAGAAATTCATTGAACAATAATTAAAAAAAAAAAAAATTAGGATGACTTAGTTTGTCTTATTAGTGATTTCTTTCAAATATTTAAAAAGCATGCATTTCCTGTGAAATTTATACTATTTATGAAAGCATGACAAACCCACAATAAATGTAAACACTATGGATTGGCCAGGAACAAATTGACGCATCAACAGACACATATATGGAAGACTAAAAAAATTGTCACCATCTAATCGAATGGTAATCCTGTGTGTTTCAGAGTAGAATTGTGCTCCATTAGAATTTTCAGTGGTTGTGATCTTTTGGAAGTAGATAGCCAGCCCAGGATACCACTATATAAAAAGAGACAAAAACAATAAGCCAATTGCAAAAGGAGCAACTCACGCGGGCAAAATACAATAAAATGATAATAAACAGTCCTACTATTTGAGGAAACTATACACTATTATTTCATCTTCACCAAATTAATAAATAATTAAAAGATTGACCAAGCCTTGTGACAGTACAGGGCAATATTCTTAGACTTACACAGTACTTTGTTACATTTCTTGTACCCTTTATAGGACAGGGAATTGCTACAATGTTGCTAGAGGATAGTTAGGCAAAATAAATCTATTATTAAAACCTACATTTGACTCCTAAATTTCACTATTAGAAATTCATCTTAAAAATATTACTAGAAAGTAATATTAAAAATATTACTCACAAGTGTATACATATGAGGGTAATTATTTGTTCAGGACATCATACTATAAGTTTGCAACAATTTAGGGAAAGCCTAAATACCTTCTAATGAAGATTGGTTAAATACATTATATTATATTCACACATACTGGTATGCAAAGTAACCATTAAGTCACGATATAGATATGTACTTATTGGAGTGTAAAGAAGTCTCTAAATACACTCACACTCATACACACATAATTTTTTAATTTATAATATATTTTAAGGAGACGAGACGGTTGAAAAAATATTCTTTAAAAATGTTAATAGTGTTTATAATGGTACTATGATTCAGTTAATATTTTTCAATTTCTTTTTTTATAATTTTTAGCCTTTTTTTAATAGTAAGCTGAAAATACTTCACAGTATCAGAGACAACAATTTTATTTTGGGAAACTAAATTGTAGATATGGCTAATCTTTTACTCTCTAGGTAAAGTGGAATAATCATCTAAGTTCTGCCCAAAGGTGGAATGGATTCTGATTTTGATTCTGTCCATCTTTGTTAACCCATCCACAGAATCAGCAAGAACACATGGAGCAAAGGAAGCTTCTGCGTGTGGGGGCCAGTGTAGTGTATGGAGGTGAAGGAGATTACTGTCTGCTGAAAGGTGCTGATTCTACACTACACAGTTCTCCAACTGCCTTTGTGAGGGGAAAAAATATATATATATATAGTTTTTCCAAAACTATGAGTTCATCTGGGTTTGTGAGACCATAGTGTTTGTTGAAATTAAAGTTTCCAAACCACTATTGATTTTAACTCATTTCTTCTCCTTCCTTTGAAATCCAATAAACCAAAGAGGGTAGGAATTGGCAAAGACATGCAGGAAGTTAATATGGCTTGTGAATAAAAGGGTCTCCTTAGAGATCCATTAGGAAAGACCTTGAAAACTACTTGTAGATTCTCACCCACTGGCTAAATAAAAGGTTGCTTTTTTGGTAAGCTACAGTCAGACATTCTGAATCCAGGCCCTATGCTGAAATCAGATGATTTTTTAATACTATGGTGCAGGAATAAATCCAGCTGTGCAGATAAGCACAAAGTAATGGATTAGATCTTTGTTTTCCTATTGATGTGAGACATGACCCGTTTACTTTCACCAATTATAGGTATATGGTTTAGTTATGATATGAATGCAAAGATGTAATAATACTGAACACAGAAGACTTCATCCAAATATTGAATCTTCCAAAAGGCCTACAGCCTCTTCATTTGTCCCAGAGACTGGCCCCACCAAACACCCAGGGAATGGCCTGATCCAGAATCTAGGACATCACCCCCTACCTCTTGTTCATGCGTCAGAGTTTATCTACAACAACCAAAAGCTATAGAAAAGAGCTCCATGTCTTTCAAAATCATTACTCATCTTCATCACCACTGCTATTACTTCAGTTCAGTTCACTATTAACTTTTGCTTGAATCGTTGAAACAGTTGGCAAACTGATCTTCCTGCCTCTTGTTTTGCCTTATTCTCATCTGTTTACCACTGGAGCCCTGGTGATGCAGTGGATAAGAGCTTGGCTGCTAACCAAAAGTTCTGCAGTTCGAATCCACCAGCAGCTCCTTAGAAACCCTGTGGGGCAGTTCTACTGGGTCCTATAGGATCACTATGAGTCAGAATTGACTCAACGGCAATGGGTGTAGTTTGGTTTTGGTTAATCTGTGTACCCTGAGTAATCTTTCTAAAATACAACTGTGACCCTGCCTGTCTCCTCCCTAAAATGCTTTTATGGCTCCCCATTTCCAACGGCATGAAACCCAAACCCCTTAGCATGGCACACCAAGCTCTTGATGATGGAGCCTCTGCTTGTCTCTCCAGCCTTGGCTCTGACTACTGCTCGCTGATACTTTATTTTCTCCATCCTGAACTACTTGCCATTTCAGCATGGAACAAGCACTTCCCTGCTTGGAGCTCTGCACACTTTGAAACCCCCACCCCATCGAAAATCCTTATGCTCCCTTTATGATCTAACTTCAATTCCTCCTTAAGGATTCATCCCAAATGTCACCTCTTCCTGGAAGAAGTTTTCTCTAACCTCACATGTCAGGGGTTTAGAGTCTCCGATCTTTCGTTAAACATCCCATAAGCATCTCTATTTTAGGGTTTCTCACAATGTATGTAACTCTTTACTTGTGTTCCCAGGTTCACTGTCAGCTCCCTGAGGTCAGGGACTATGACTTATTCATTGTTGCATCCTAAGGCAGATTCTCACATTGTTGCCAGTGTATGGTGGGTGATATATACATATGAATATATGAATAAATGAATGAATACATGGTGAAGAGCACACCTCATGAATAAAATAATTGAAATATGAATGCCATCATAAATATATAATAAAATGACTATGTAAGGGAATACTGAATGATTAAAAGAAAAAAAAAATAGACTGTGAGTTTAAATATTTTTAAAATTCTATTTTATCTAGTCCATTGCATTGAGTGGATTCCAACTCATAGCAACCTATAGGACAGAGTAAAACTGCCTGATAGTGTTTCCAAGGCTGTAAATCTTTATGGAAGCAGCTGCCACATCTTTTTCCCAGAGAGAAGCTAGTGGGTTTGAACCGTCGACTTTATGGTTAGCAGCCGAATGGTTAACCACTGAGGACCCGGGCCTCCTCTATTTTATCTAGTGCACACGTAATTAATACTCAGTGACATATTGTTTTTTGTGTGTACATATGTACAAGTCAGCCCTCCATATCCACGGGTTCAACCAACTGAAGATCAACATATTTGGAAAAAATGTTACGTTGCTGCTGATGTGTACTGTGTAGTTAAGTCTACGATGGTTGCATCTGTACTGATTTCCTAAACAATGCACTATAACAACTATTTACATTGCATTTACATTGTATTAGGTATTATAAGTAATCTAGAGGATGTACATAGGTTATATGCAAATTCTATGCTATTTTATATAGGGTACTTGAGCATCCACAGATTTTGGTATCCTTGGGGGCCCTGGAACTAATCCCCCTCAAATACTGAGGGACTACTGTATGCATGTACATATACATATAAAAACATATATATGTATGCATATATGTATACATATAGGCATATGTATACTTATTAAGAATAATTTACATTTTCTTGATGTGAATTAGACTGAATTCTCATCAGTGTGCACTAACCAAATTTACAGTTTATAAGAGTCTGTATTGTTCATTATGTGGTTTCCTATGTTTAAGCCACCTGATTGTAAGATTCCTGAGGTCTGAATTTGTTAGTATCTATTCTACATGATGCTGAGCACTGAGTTAAACACCCCATGAAGTTACATCCATGTGAAGACATGGACTTGATCTCATGGGCAAAAGGGAATTTGTTCTGGAGCTGCAGGAGTGTGAGTTCAGGATTGCAGAGCTGCTCCAGAGCACCAAACTTGACATTTCATGAAATTTGGAAAGTTTTTCAAAACAGGCTTAATGCACAGGAGTTGACAATTTATTACTTATTTATTTCTTGAGAGAGTTAAACCGATTGGGCTGTTTTCAGCTCTTCAAATCTTGTTTTCTGCTGATGTAGCAAGAAGCAGCAATTTCAAAGTAAAGCTAAAAGAAGCCTGGAAGCTCAGCCTCTGGGCAGTCATTCTCAGTATTTATGAGAGCCTGTAAATGGCTAGTGAGCTAGTGCTAGCACCATTGATTCTATTTTTAACAGTTGACTTCCTCACAATCAATGGGATTGACCAAACCAACTGTCAAGTCAGCAACAGCAAGAGAATGGCCATACTGCGGTCCATTAATGTGGCCTGCGGCTCCAAGTACACATACACTTCCGACAAACTCTTGAGTAGGGGAACACATGCCCTGGCACCAAATGTACCTAACTCTCTCTCTCACGGCCCGCTGAGTCCGTTACCATAGAAACTTGGTGAAGAAAGGCCCAGAGGCAAACTATGCAGCTCTCCAGCTCCCTCTGGTGTTCAGTCTTCCCCAAACCCAAAATTCTTCTGGATTTTTAAAGATATGATAATGATCATACCTGCCAAAACTATGTACCTCTTTGTGATGCACAGAGATCCAGAGTGAGAAATTGTTTAACCTGATGTCATCATTCCAGGTGACTAACGAAAACTCCACTAATGAGGAAAAAGTACCCCCTCAAATTGTCGCTGAATTAAGGATAATTAGTATCACCTAGGCAGTGCATTTTTGCATATAGATAATCTGAAAATTGCCTACCTTGGACTCTAAAATATATTCTGGGTAACACAAAGTAACATATTGTAGAAAATAGTTTCTGTAATGTAGACTTGATTGTTGTTGTTGTCAGTCGCCACCAAGGTGCTTGCAACACATGGTGACCCCATGTGTACATAGCAGAACTGCTTTATAGGGTTTCAAGGCTGCAATCATTCAGAAGCAGATCGCCAGGCCTGTCTTCTGAGGCTCCTCTGGGTGGGCTCGAACCGCTAACCTTTAGGCTAATAGTTGAGTGCTTAAAAATGTGCGCCGCCCAGGGAGTTTGTAGATGTGAACAACTAACTTAAATTGCTGCAATAAGAGGATAGAAGGTGCAAACGAAAAGGTACTAAACAAATTAACATGTTTATTTTCCTCTTAGGACTTCTCCTCACCACTCATTGATAAGTGTCATAAAGGAAAAAGGCTGAGGAGTGGGCATCAGATCTAGACTTAAGGCTTGGCTCCTCTTTCAGGTTGAAATGTGACTTTGGACACGTCGTAATCTCTATGAACCTCAGTTTTCTCAACTATAAGCAAGGATATAGGTGTAGATGATCTTTATCATCTTGAGGAAACATGGAAATTTAATATCCAATGACGTTGTCAGGATCGGCTTTAAATCATTTTTCTAAAAGAAAAACTCTCAGGGTTTGGGTTTTTATACTACCTGAAAATGGCTGATGGGTACATGGGGGTTCATCATCTACTTGTGGATAGGTTTGAAAGTTGTCATTAAAAAAAGGTTAAAGGAATTGTGGTTGGAATCAATTTTCGCTCAAATATCAAATTAATGAGACTCTAAGGCAATCCTGAAAACATTGGAAGAATGGTTGATTCTCATTTTAGACTCTCTTGTGATTATATATTTTAGAATAAGCATTGGTAGTTCAATAAAATTTCCTTTTTTAAGAGTGGCCTTAAGCAATGTGTGAGAAACAGCAAATTAAAGAGAAGGCATTTCTGCAGAAAAGTGCCGAGTGTTCTTCATATAAGTTTTTATCATAACTGTGCTCACTTATTAAGATCCTACTTGGTACCAAGAGTTTTAGATACCTCATTTTATTTAATCCTCGTAACATTCTGAAAGGTAGATTTTATTATTCTTATATTTTAGCAAAGGAAACTAAGCCTTAGAGATGTAAAGTAATTTGTCCCAGTTAGCACACAACTTGGAGAGCTAATATTCAGGCCTAGCTTTGTCTGAATCCAAAAGCTTGTTTTCTTTTCATAGAACTATCTTCTTGTATTTTAGAGAGCAAAAGTGGGGAGAGAAGACATTCTTGAACACGTTGTCTACAGCAGTTCAAAGATTTCTCTTCTTAAAGAGAGGTGGTTGTAGGAAGTCCTTGAAAGAGCCGTTCCAGGGTGTACGCCAGGCCTTCCTGACAGTGAGTGGTGTGGGGGCTGATGAGGAGCCATCCCAGTTCAGTGATGCACAAACTACAGTGCAGCTTCTTCACTCACTCATTCACTTTTACACAGATTTTAACTGAGCATTTACTATGTGCCAGGTCCATGAGGGCAGTAAAACAAAACTGGAGTTATCCTTTTAAATTCCTCACTTGTCAGAAGAAATACCATAGATGCCTCTAAGTGGAATAAGGCAAGTCTTGCTAATTCCTCGTTTAGAACTCGCCCATGTTGTATCTAGAGAACAGCCTAACCGTGAGAGTTGGTGCACATAGCCATCTGCTCTTTAGCCATTGTAACCCTATGGTCACAGGCTACCAGGAAGTGAGCTCCAGGAAGAGGAAGGGAGGGTCAGAATGCCTCCACACCTTCTATAGAATATACGAAAATTCTGATGCCAGACTTGTATATAATCATTGTTCAATCATAGTGATGCATTACTGAGAAGGTTAAACATCTACCTGTGTTTCAAATTGTCATCTGCTCTGCCTCTTGCACTCTCAAGCCTCACTCTCCTGTAAGAAACCTGAATAGCTGGACAGATGTTCGAAAGCCTAAGAAGGTTTAGTCTACATATAATCTATGTGGTTTTCTTACTGAAGAGAGAAACAGTACACATGTACCTCTTACCTGATATTTCTCTTTCCATTAGCAAGCATCTCCCTTTCTGGACGTTGAAAAGTTTTGGTCCAACATTGCAGATAATAGGTGGTCAGAGGCCTTCTCCACCATCTTCCTCCAGCCATGGCGGCTAGTGTGCCTTCCTGGATATTTGGAGAAAAGGCTACTCTGATATCAAGAGGGCTGATAACCTTGGGAGGAGGTAAATAAAGCAGAGTCTGGAAAGAAAGAACTACTTTCGACCTGCATGACCGGTTGAATAACCTTGAACTTCATGGGTCTTCTGCATTTTCCAAGTTGAAAATTCTCTCCTGACTTAAGACCTGGAGATGAGAGAAGAAAACAAAGAGACAAAAGATAGCAAAGACTACAGAAAAAAGCAAAAAGGGCAACCCAGCTGGGCAAGAGCAGCTGGGAAGTTCAGAATGGCATTGACAAATGCTTCCATAAGGACATTCCCTACCTGCTGAGCTCCAGCGACCTTGTGCATCGAGCCTTTAGAAAAGCAAGTAGTGTTAGGTTTTTTTTTCTTTCCGTCTTGTCTTATGCTAAGTCCTCTCTTCCCCCCTCTAATTCTTTATTTCAGGATCACTAGTCTCCAGTATTTGAGAAAAAAATAGGAACTATAAACCTAAATTATAGCCAATCAGATTGTACTCACAGCTCAACTACTAGACAAATTGCAGCTCATGAAATTTGCTATGGGTTAGGAGACGGAGTAATTTTGTTTTAATCAGCCTTATTTGAAGCTGGAATGCCATGGCAGCAAATCCGTAGAGCAGAGGAGACGTAGCCCAGAGACCCAGCAAGGGACAGGGATTGGTCTTTCGTTCCTCTCTTCCTCCTGTTTTTCCTTCTTCCTGGTAAACTGTTTCAGATGTAGGTCAGAGAATGAGAAATAAAAAGTTGAGATGGACAAATTTTATCCCTGTTCCAAATGGAAGTGTGTTAGGAGGTTTTGTTGGCTCCAGTCTGTTTCACAAGCAGGATTAAGCTGTCAGACTCCGGTCCCTGGCCTCCATTTACTTGGTGATGTCCCAGGCGGAGCACAGGCCCAGAAACTGCAAGTGCTCTGTTGATCTGCAGGCCGCACCGGTGCTTCGGATTTCTGGAACATTATTCCATGCCACGAGGCCTCTGCAAAATCAGATGGACTGATGTCTCCCCAGCACAGCTGCCTCCTTAGGAAGTGTGGGATAGGGGGGAGCAAATAAGACCGTTTCAGAGTCAGTGGAGTGTGGGATAGACACAGCATTAACACTTCTCAGCAATGCCCTGAATTTGTAATTTGATCTTTGCGTGTGGCTTAGATTGCCCTGTCAGACCTCGAAAGAGGGGAGGGAAGATGGTCACCTTGCTAGGCCAAAAGGCAGGGTAGGGATATCACCTACTCTCCCCTTCTTTAACTTTGAAATCCAGTTTGTGGAAAGATCCATGCAATGCTGCAGCATGTGAAAGGTCTGCTTTCCAAGAGAGGAAGCAGAAGACAGCCTAGCCTGCTGCCAGCTGCTAGCTCACCCTATGCTAGGTGGAGTCCTGTAGAGGCTGGATTTGAAGAGCCAGACCTTTCTGTGCTCATGCACACACTGTATGCACAGAGACACTTCTTGTGTGAGTGGTTGGAGGTCTGGAGCAGTCTATGCCATTTGTCTTCCTTATAATGTCTTTCTCCTTTGTACTTTTCGTCTTAAGTTTCTTTCTTTTCCTTTTTAGGTTAAAGGACTTGATAAGCATAATGGAATAATCCATGATAGCATAATAACTCCGGCAAACCAGCAAACAAAGAAACAAACATAAAACCAGTTAGACATTTTAGGAAGCTTATTGATTTACTCGTGTGTTAACTTAATAAGGGATGAAAAGCCTGTTTTCAGATGAAGCACTAAGGATAGAACCATGAGAAGATGTTGTTAGTAACCTCAAGTAGCTGAGGTTCTCAGGTGGCCAATGGTCTGCAGAGGTATGGGACAGACCAGGAGGAGCTATGCCCTTCTGCTAACGTGAAATGGTAAATGGCAAGAGAAGCATCTGGATAGAGTCCATTCTGCCACAAAAAGATAATAGATAATATACTCCACTAAGCTCTTGCCCTTTGATGATAGTATTCAAACCCCAAAAACCCATTGCTGTCAAGTAGATTCTGACTCATAACAACCCTATAGGACAGATAGAACTGCTCCATAGGGTTTTCAAGGCTGTGAGTCTTTTCAGAAGCAGATTGCCACATCTTTCTCCTGTGGAGTGGCTCGTGGGTTTGAACCACCAACCTTTTGGTTAGCAGCTGAGCACTTAACCACTGTGTCACCAGGGCTCCTTTTGATGATATAATTAGCTAACGTTTCTTTAATACTTTCTAAGCGTCAGGGAGGTCCCTGGGTGGCACAAACGGTTTGCGCTCGACTACTAACCTAAAAGTTGACAGTTCAAACCCACCCAGCAGCACCATAGTAGAAAGGCCTGGCCATCTGCCTCCATGAAGATTACAGCCAAGAAAACCATGTGGAGTAGTTCTACTCCATAACACATGAAGTCATCATGAGCTTGAATCAACTCAACAGCAACATGTTTGGTTTCACAAATGGGTAAGCACTTGTCTACTAACTTAAAGGTTGACAGTTCGAATCCACCTAGAGGCACTTCAGAAGAAAGGACTGGAAATCTACTTCTGAAAATCAGCCATTGAAAACCCTGTGGAGCACAGTTCTACTCAGACACACATGGGGTTGCCATGAGTCATAATTGATGGCAAATCTGCTAAGGGTCTTACTCATGCTACCACATTTAATTCTCACAACAGTGCTATGGTCGTGTTACTAATGTCATCCCCATACTATTCAAAAGAAACTGAGTCACAGAATTTCTAGCTTGTAAGGGGCAGACTCAGGATTCCAATCCAAGCCATGTGATATCAAATGCCATATTAGTCTGCTTTTCTGTTTTTTTAATATAATTTATTTTTAAAAGAGTTTTAGGTTTACAGAAGAGTTGTGCAGAAAGTACAGAGATCCCATATATGTTCCTCCTTCTTGCACACTATTTCTTCTGTTATTAACATCTTGCATTCATGCGGTACATTTGTTATAATTAACAAACCAATACTGATACATTATTCTCAACTAAAGTTCACAGTTTATATTAGAGTTCACTCTTTATGTTGTACAGTTCTATGAGGTTTGGCAGATGTATAATGTCATGTATCCACCATTAAAGTATCATATAAAATAGATTTACTGAACTAAAAATACTCTGTGTTCCACCTATTCATCCTTCCCCTTTCCTCCTGCACCCCTAGAAATCACTGATCTTTTCATTGTCTCTATAGTCTTGCCTTTTCCAGAATATCAGACAGTTGGAATCATATAGTATGTAGCTTTTTCAGACTGAGTTCTTCACTTCACCATACATACTTCTAAGATCCTTCCAGGTCTTTTAGTGGCTGGATAGCACATCTCTTTTTATTGCTGAATAATACTCAGTTGTATGGATGTACCACATTATTCTTTTTTTAATAAAAAGGATCCAGCGTGAAATAATGGTAAAGCAAGATAAGACATGAGCAAAGATTTTCAGCAGCTACCAATTTCTCATTAAGAACTTTAATTCCTAAGAGAGACTAGCCAGAGTAAGGCAGAATCCTGGTCCCGGGGTGAATAACAGAAGTCTCAGGCAGAGCACAAACTACTCAGCTAGCAGAACTTGTATCCCTGATCTTGAGAACAAGATAACATTCTGGGTTTTGGACTGAGGGCACCCCAGTAGAACTCCATATATAAAAAGTGAGACTTATGTTAAGTCAAGACTTGTACTGGATAAAGTGCCTTAATCCACCCCTGCCTATGATCAAGATGAATGCAGAATCCCAGAAAATGTTAAATCTGCATTTCTCTTAATCTGGTTCTCCAACCGCCTGCAGCACGACACCTAGGATGTTTGTTAACATGTAGATTCCCAGGCCTCTTTTGAATTAGAGTCACTAAGGAGAAGTTCAGAAAACTTCATTTTATAATAAATCCTCCAGAAGATTCATACAGACACTAAAATTTGAGAACCATGGAGCTCAATTTTCAGAGAGGACACAAAAGACATTGGAAAAGAGGATGGGACAGTTGCAAAGGATAGAAACTAGGGAAGCCCTATCACCAATGTTTGCCTAGGTGGGCTGGAATGGATAACTCATTTGAAAACAGAGTCTGAATTATCAACTATATTCTCAAAAGTAATTAGAACTTAACTATTGTTATTTTTTGCCTTTTTGGGGGTTCTTGTTTTTTTGTTCGTTTTTATTTTAATTTTAGTAGTTTGAAATTGAAATAATTTTGAACAAAAATATGGCAATAGCTCAGACATGTAGCCTTGGATTTAATTTCTAAGAGACACTAATTTTGAAGGCTTTTTATATGTGAATCTGTCTAAATCCTTTAGAGGTAAAGTCCAAATATTTCCTCCTCAATGAATGAATTAAAATTGTGATCTTTATATTTTAAAACCGTCTGTTTTCTTAGCTTACTTTGCATTCCTCTGCAACTAATAGTTGTGTTTCTAATAAGCTCTCATAACTTTCACTTAATGCTTTTGCCCCTTTATCTAAAACCTTTTATAATGAGAGAAAAAAAAAAAATAAGCTTATCCAAGAATGATTTCTTTTTATTCATTCATTTTTCACCAGGAAAGAAAAATAGTTTGTGCTAAGAAGTTGTGAAAAGAGAGAAAAAAGTTTGCAATCAGTTTTTTATTTTTATTTTTTGAGAAGCTGATATTATTATAAGGCGAGTGATTTTCACAACCATGTCATCGTAGCTTAAATGATTTCTCAACTTCATCATAAACTCCTAAAGAATACATATATTTTTTGTAGCCTGATGCAGACATTTCAAAATATATGATTCTCAATTTGTATTTCCTCCAGCATCCCTAAACTCTGCCTTCCCTCTAAAACTTTACTCACTACTCTGATGCGCTTTGTTGACAGAAAACGTACTCTATGTAAACTTCCTGGAGTTCGTGTTGAATTTCTGCAGTGAATGCATTTTTCATGATTAAAAATCACAACATGCTTCTTGTCTGGGGAACAGTCTTAGGAGAGCAGCCATTTTTCGTTATGAGTTCCTAAGTCAAACAACCAATTTTAAACTTTGATTCACTTCTCAATACCTAGATTTAGCAACAAAACTGTGGCGCTATGAATTTTAGACAAAGTATTTATTTTGTAATTGTAATTTTATGCAACTTTTGTACATAAGTAAGACATTCCAGATTCACCTGTGTCAATCAGGTCCCAGTAGGAAACAGATGGCATACTCACATTAGGATAATTCCAGGAATGTCTAACTGCAGAGGTGTGGGTAGGGCAGAGAGGAAACACAACTAGTGCAGGACCCAGGATTAGCAGCAGGGGAGCTGTTACTACCTCTAGACTTAAGGACAAGGAGAAGAAGAAGTTACCAGAATCCAGGAGAGTGCTGTATTGAGCAGACCTCCTTGGGAAATACAGTGACCTTTGTTAAGGGACACCCTGCCAATTGCCATTCCTTGTAGAGGAAGCCAGATAATAAACCACCCACTTCACTCTCCTGCCTTCTTCCTTCCTTCCCATGTCCACCTGAGGCTCTTATTGACTAAACCCAAACAGAAACCAGATGGCATGGGAACACTTTGATACAGCAGATACAGATCAGTCTTGCAGGACAGAAAGCAAGAGGGTAGAAGCTATGGGGGCAAATGGAAGATACCAGCACAACTTGAGAAACCTAGGTAAGGCAATAATTGTCTGACACACCTGGTTTCAATATTGCCTCTGTCGCCAGATGAATTACTTTGGGCAAATTACTTGGCTTTCTAAGCCTTAGTTTCTTCCCTTTTAGTATGAAGCTTTTAATTACTACCTGAGAAGGATTAAATGAATGAGTATATGTGTATCACCAAGACCAGTGCCTGGAGCAAAGGGAGAACACGTGATGGATGAGTTCTCCCTAGTTTTTTCCCAAGTGGCAATTGGTTTTCCCTAACCATTCTTACATTCTCTCCTGGTTCTTCCTTTGAAGATATGAAATATACACAGAGGGAATATCTTACTTCCTGAAACAATACAAAGACATTTGTTTAAGACTTAAATCCACAACTTTAGCTGCTCCTTTAGATCAGTGCTAAACCAAATGAATAAACCAGCAGTGGCACAGGGGTGGGTGGGGGGCTTCTGATGATACATTTCACGGAACTGCATCTAACCAAACACAAATCGATAAATCTTGATTCTTTATAAATGCATAGTTTCTGTAATAATTGATGAGGTGGGTTTATCAGACAATTTTGCTTAGTGGTCAAATGATATTCATAGATTATTGAAATGGAAGTCCCTTTGTGTCAGTGATGGGTTCATATAGAGACAGCTAAATCTGTCCTAGCAGTGATACACTCCCCATTCATCTGGAATCCCTTAAATTATATAAACTTTGGTTTTTTTAATTAGTATTTACAAAGTGAGGCTAAGTCACACCACCTTACGAGGTCATTCAAAGTAGAACACATTTAACTGATAAAATGATAAAGCAAGAAAAGGGCCAAAAAGGGGATTTCCTCTTAGCCTCAACTTTCTTAATATACACCAGTAGCTCCATCTCATTCATCACCCTGGAAATTGCTATTCCTTGTAGAGAGAACTAATTTATTTATTTCAGTTCTCCAGGGATAGTATTAGGTCACATTTGTTAAGCACTTCAGTATTTATCCAGTCTTTTCTCGTATATTATGTCTGGTAATCTTCAGAACGGCAATGGAGATTAGATATGCGTTTGCTTCTCTTTACAGATGAGGAAACTAGGACTTACAGAACTGCTAGTAATAAAACCAGGGCACAGTCAGCAAACAGAGTACTGAACGTTATTTTAACATTCACTCACATTTTGATTAAAAAGTTGCTATGAACCAGACACTGTGCTGGGCATAGAGGTCAAAAATATAGTAAGTAAACCATCGTCTCTTCCCTCAAGTGACGTTTTCCCAGTCCTTTGCTAGGCACTGGGTGATATCTAAGAGTGATAAAACTTGCAGCCTAAGCAATGCTCAAGTTCTACTTGAATCTGGATTCTTGTCCATTTATTCAATTGATGCACCAAATCATCCACATGTTTCTGTAGATGTTTTGCTTGGTTGGTAACACAGGTAGGCAAAAGGATACCTAACTGATCTCATTGTTGAAGTAATAAAATTTACCTCTGTTTTATAATTAACCACAAATTGAGAAACTAGTAATCTCAGAACCAACAATCACAACTACTTGTAGACTTAATTCAAGTTACATATAGATGTCTTTCTTCTTCTGTCTCCCTCTTTCCGTCTTCCCTTCCCCTATCCTTCCTTTTTTCAATATTTCCTTCTGAAAATAGTTATAGAGCAATGCCTGTTCTACTATAGGCTTTGTCATAGGTTGAAAATAAAAATTTCCGTCTGTAAGGACTTTCTAGTTTAGAGGGGAAAAACAATTAAATCAACCACAGTCATAAAATATAATTGTTCTAAGATGTTTAAGTACAGATTTCTTTGATCTCATAAATTAGTGACACCTAAGACATCTGGGGAAGGGGAAGGGTTGGTAACTACAGGAGGTTTTCCTTAAGGATATTTAAAAATTGAACAGGACTTATTTGGCAGAGAAGGGAATTCATGCAGATAGAACAACAGAAACAAAGAGCTCTCTGAGTGGTTAGGAACAACTAATGCAAATTAATGAGTAGGAGAGAGACAGAGGTTGAAGATGTAGACATAAGCAAAATGCTGAACAACCTCATGGGCTGTGGGGGAAACAAAAGAACAACATTGATTCCAAAAAGAAATGTGTGGTGCAATGGATCATTTTTTATATGGCCTTTCTAGCCATGGTCTTGTGACTTCCACCAAATTACTGGATAAGACTATGCAAATGAGGAGCTTGTGACCCACCAAGTGAATTGGATAGCTTGCTGATAATATAAATAAAGTACCTGGCACTCCTGTGGGGGTGGGCCATGCAAATAAGGTGTATGGAACCCTAATGAGAGGATTGGTCAGTTTTGCCATCCAGCTAGGCTTAGAGGGAGACAGAGAGAGAGAGAGGAGTTGTAACATGAAAGACAGTGAGGGACAGCAGTGCAACAGTAGCAAGAGCAGTACAAGCAGAGGCAGCAGAACTAGGAGTCTGGCAGAAGCCAGTGTGAGCAGAGAGCTGAGCAACTTTGGGCTGAGGCTTCCTGGCTGAGTGAGGTGCCCCCGGGCACTCATAAGCAGAGCTAAAGAGCTTTGTAACACTTGACCAAGCAGGGCAGAGGTCCTGCTGAGGGTCAGAGAAAGGCTTGCCTGCTAACAAGGCTGAGAAGAGGCTGTCCTGATCGAAGAACTGTATCCTGAGTTGTTTCTGATCCTGAATTGTAACCTTTTACTTCCCTAACAAACCCCATAATCCTGAGTATTATCTGTGAGTTCTGTGTGGCCATTGCAACAAATTATCAAATCCAGAAGAGGAATACAGTGTGCTGTGGGAGGGATGGCTGGTGTAGGAATTGGTAAAGAGGTTGGAGAGATGAGGTATATTTGACCTCTGACTCATAGGAATCAGTTTTGGACTGTTGATACTGATACTGATTCTCTTCCCTGTCTTGTGAAGTTAGAGGAGGAGGTCAGATGCCTCCACCATTCCATTTTTTTACAAAATGATAGTACTTTTTGTCCATTATATCTATTTCTCTCTATCTCTTTCTCTTTCATTCCAAAGGATGCCTTTGTTCTGTTTTTAATATGAGGTTCCGGATGGGAAAATTCTTGCCTAAAATCTCAGTTTCAGCATCTTGCACAATCCTAATATGAGATTAGCATGTGACAAGGACTTGCTAATGAAGATGCCAAATTCTGAGGTTCTCGGAATAGCCATATGATGAAGTAAGACCACACCTTTGAAAGATGGTTTGGATTTATTTTGACTTTACGCAGGAGTTAAGTTCAAAATTGGAACATCTGTTGTGGCATGAGTACCCCCACAAGAACAGATGTACAACCAATCAGAAGAGCTGCCAGCAATAGGTACATGCTGAAAATCAATGCTATATAAGAAGGAAAAACACCTTGAGGATTTGATATCACATTTCGAATCTCCTGCCAGAGGAGTTCTGAGTGTTGTGAGGAAACAAGGGGGATTAAAAAAAAAAAAAAATCAAACCTTTCCTCCTGGTTTCCATGTCTTCATTTATCTTTCAATTTTGATGACATGGCCTTCGCTACAAGAGGTTCCTTCTCGAAACACCAATTTTTAAAAGTGGCTCAGGTAGTCAATGAATCTCTGTTAAAGTCATCACCCCTTAGTCTAGCATGAAAAGTTGCACATATTCAGGTGCAATTAGACCATTTGAACTTACACACTATATGTTTCCATTTGGTGAGCCTTCTGGTCAGATCAACCATGGCCCATCCACCTTCAGCACTCCCTGGAGAGAATTTAGTTCATCATAGGGTGAGATTTGATTCAGTATAGTACAGAGTAAACCTTGATTTTGTGACCTTGGGTGACTTCATTAACTTTACTGAATCTGTTTCTTCATTTGGAAAATAAGATGATAATATCTACCTTGAAGGGCTATTGTGAGTATAGAGATAATTTTATAAAATGTCAAGCAATATGCCTTGCACATAGTACCTTCTCAATAAATGGTAGTCATGATTGTAATTCCTTTCTTTGGGTTCTTACTCAACTGCTCCCAAGCATTTCTGAACTCTCTGAGGTCCTGTCCCAGGTCCTGTTCTATGTTCCGCTGACATCAATTCATTCCTTCTAAATTGTTACCTGGTGGGGAATCAAGGGCCCTGGTTCTGACTCTGCTATTGGCACATTTAATAACGTTGAAGAAATCACGTGTATTCTCTGGGCTTCAGTCTGCTTAGTTGTAAAGTGAGGGATTTGATTAAATGACTTCTAATGCATTTTCTACCCTGTAATTATTGGATTCCATGGTATTGATTGACCAGTAAAACATTTCTTGTTCCTGCTTTGTGTGTTCCTTGGGCCTTAGAAATATTTCCTCTACTTCATTAAAGTCTAAGAGTCCTCTAGATGTCTAGTGTTGAATAATGAACTGCTTTTGATGACAATTATGATAATCAATGGATCAATCCATTGGTTTTTATGCAGATCATTTTGGTAACAGGTAAGTGATGCAAATGCTCACATATTTACACCCTGAGGGTTTTTTTTTTTTTTTTTTTTTTTTTTAACTTTTTCTGTATAGGTACAAGAACACTGTCAAAGCCATGGTAAGTATAACTTTTTATAATGAAAAAAATAAAGAGAAGAAAGTAGGTGTGTTTCCTTGATGAAATTTCAAGGTTCTTTCCTTTTGACCCCGGTTTGTCATAGACAGAAATGAAAAGGTCTAGGCTGCTGCCAAATACAGGGATTGTAGCAACTAGTTATGTAGTTGGAATTTTTTTTTAATCAAAAATTTTATTGTTGTAATTAAATGAAGTTTACATTTCAAGTTAGTCTCCCATAAGGAATTTTTTTTTTTTTTTTACGTACATTATTATGAGACCCCAACCGCTCACCCCGTTCTGTGACAACACACTCTTCCCCTCCGCCCCTGATTCCCCATGAACATTCAACCAGCTCCTAACTTTCTCTGCCTCACCTTCTCACCTCTGGACAGAAGACGCCACTTTGGTCTCTTGTATCTACTTGTCTAAGAGGCACATTCTTCACAAGTATCACTTTATGTCCCACAGTCTAGTCCATCTCTGTCTGAAGAGTTGGCCTCGGAAATCGTTTTAGTTCTGGGGTGCTGGTTGCACAAGCATCAGAAGAGAGACTAGATAAATGGGAGCTCCTAAAAATCAAACACTTATGCTCATCAAAAGACTTCACCAAAAGAGTAAAAAGACAACCCACAGACTGGGAAAAAATTTTTGGCTACGACAAATCCGATCAGCGTTTAATCTCTAAAATCTACAAGATACTGCAAAACCTCAACAGCAAAAAGACAACCCAATTAAAAAATGGGCAAAGGGTATGAACAGGCACTTCACCAAAGAAGATATTCAAGCAGCTAACAGACACATGAAGAAATGCTCACGATCATGAGCCATTAGAGAAATGCAGATCAAAACTACAAGGAGATATCATCTCACCCCAACGAGGCTAGCATTAATCCAAAAAACACAAAATAACGAACACTGGAGAGGTTGTGTAGAGACCGGAACACTTACACACTGTTGGTGGGCATGTAAAATGGTACAACCACTTTGGAAATCGATTTGGCGCTTCCTTAAAAAGCTAGAAATACAAGTACCATACGTTCCAGCTATCGCACTCCTTGGAATATACCCTAGAGAAACAACAGCTGTCACACAAATAGATATATGCACACCCAGGTTCATCGCAGCACTGTTCACGATAGCCAAAAGATGGAAGCAACCCAAGTGCCCATTGATGGACAAATGGATAAACAAACTATGGTATATCCACACAATGGAATTTAATAATGAGACCATCTTGGCAAGAAACCCACATATGTAGCTATTTAACGACGGGAAGTAACAATGAGATATACATGAAATAGAAACAATTATGGCTTAACAGGATGCGGGGGAGATGGATAGTTATCCTCAATGTCGAGGTGGTCAACAATCAACAAGTAGGCTAAGCAATCTAAAATGATGAATATATTCTGGACAGAGCCATGCCTAATATGACTTTTCTTCATTTGTCAAATGTGGACCTTCTGGATTAATAGACTCAGGATTTGCTCGATGGAATTCAATAGGACAGTTATTCCAGTCAACATTTTCTTCTGTACCCAAACTCACATATTTTCTATATACCAGTTGTTTCTAACAACATTTCTCTTGTAAGGAATGGGAATCAGAAGCCTATTTAGAGTTTATGTATTACATGTGTCAGATTTTTTTAAAAAGGTTTTATTCCTCTTCTTCATCATCATCGTTATCATCAACATCTGGAAAATCCAGACACAAAATATCATTAATTCACTCAAAAACATTTATTTTAATAGCTTCTTTTTTTCTTTTGTCCTAGAGAATGAGCAGAACACTGGTTGCACAGCAGTGAGTACAATACACAAAGTCCCTACTTTTGTGGAGATTTTGGTCTAGTGGGAAAAATAGAAAATAAAGAAGCACATGAAACAAATGATTACCAAAAAAAAAAAAAAAATGCCCTGTGCTTAAAAGTGAGGCATATCATAAGTTGTAGTTCTGGATTGCTGCTCTCAGAAATTTCACCCTGTAAGTGAGGGTGTGTGGCATGTACAAAACAGTAAAAGTCAGTCCTGGAGAGGATGTTGGATGTCTTATCAAAATCAATGTGAGAGCTGAGCAGAGAGAGAGAGACTGATGTGAGCTGGAACAGCAGAGCAATGACTATGACATAAGGGAAAGTCTTGATCTCAGTAAGTAGAGAGAATCAACTCTCAGAAGAATTTTTCTGCTTTCTTTTTGGTTATATTTTCTTTTATATGTATATAATTTTATTTATTTTGTTGTTGAGAATATACACAATAAACATATACCAATTCAAGTCTCTATGTGTACCATTTAGTGACATTGATTACATTCTTTGAGTTGTGCAACCATTCTCATCCTTCTTTTCTGAGTTGTTCTTCCCCTCATTAGCATAAATTCACCGCCCTCTAAGGTTCCAATCTAATCTTTTGAGTTGCTGTTGTCAATTTGATCCCATATAGATAGTTCTTAAAAGAGTATAATGCTCAAGGCAGACATCTTTTACTAGTTAAGCTAAATTATTGTTTGGTTTTCAGAAGATTTTAAGCAATATTTTTGATTTAAGTTTTAAAGACTATCTCAGGGCAACAGTTTCAGGGCTTCATCCAGTCTTCATGGTTCCAGGAAGTCTGTAGTCCATGATAATTTGAAATTCTGTTCTGAACTTTCCCCCTTTTGATTAAGATTCTTCTATGGAATCTTTGATCAAAATGTTCAGTAATGGTAGCCAGGCACCATCCAGTTCTTTAGAAGGAGATTTTTTAAATTAGATCTCTAATTATGAATTGGAATAGGATGTATGTATCATCTCCATCTCCACCTGTCACATCCCTTCCACATCCCAAATTTAAGTCCAGGAGATTACTTTAGTTTTGCTTTGCTATAAATTCACAGTTTCCAGTGGAGTGCCCTATTCATAGCATGCAGGCAGCATGTGTTATGATTTACCTATCTGAAGAGCTTAAAGCAAAGTTTCAAGGTCCAGTCACTCCTGTTCATTGCAATTAATAAAATAAGCTGTGCAAAGGACAAAATATTTAAGATGTAAGTTCAATCCAGGCCAGGATTCCAAGGGGTCAAAAGCAGTCTCATAGAGATTTGCCTTGGAATGGCTAAAGAAGCTAACACATAACCTGTGATAGGTTAATGGGTCAGTGCAACTTAATCTCTTATTTTATGGAAATAATCCATGTATGAATATCATGCTAGAGACTCAATTAATGTGGTCAGAGCATGAGAGAACTCAAGAAATTTGGCCTTATGGTACTGAAACCAGATATAGGTTAAAAAAAAAAAAAATGTGTCACCAGCTGTGGATATGCTAACCCATTTTCTTTCAAAGTCTAGACTAAAAATGAGAGGGGCGTTATTCTTCTGTGCTGACATTTGCTCATGCATAAGGTTTCTTGAAGATCTGAAAAGGAGGAAGATGGACCACAGGCTGATAGCCCTTGAGCTCTGCTGGTGGTCAGGGGTTGTCTCTTTACTGAAAGTAGGTCCTAAGTGCAATTGTTTGACTGTAAAACATATTTGGGCCCAGGAATTCTTTCAAGCGTAGTTAGCCACACTGGAACTGCTCCTAATTCTGCACAGTGGCCCATGTCATTCAGGAGTCCCTAAGGGTGGTAGATGGACCGTCAAGGTTCACTTCATTATGTCTGTGTTGGATGGTTAAAATATCCCTTGACACCCACACCTCATCAAGCTGCCTGCGCTTGTCTCTTTGGTTCTTATGAATCTGTTTTTGTTTTAAGTCCTGGATACCATGTCTGATTAAAATGAGAGAAGCCAGACTTGATTATTTTTAGATATAAAATCAGTTCTTTTAATCTGGGGGGATAAACCTCGATTTCCATACCCGGAATTTGTTGAACACCACTGTATATTCCTTCATAATTTTTACAGACATTCATGCAGTGATTTGATGAGGATGATCTTTTTGACCTAATGTTGTCTCCCCCCACTCCACAGCTCCAGAGATTGATTTTGTCATCCATTATTTATTTCAATTAAGGTATTTCAGTCTTATTTTAATTTCCTATTTGAATATCTCATTGAGATCTAAGATTCTAAATCACTGTTAGCTAGTAACCCTTTCCAGGTTATTACTTAATAAGATCTTCCCAAACAGTAACATGTAGCTGAGAGCCAGAACTGAGGGGTGGGGGGCATTGGATCTGGGTGAAAAGCAGAGTCATGGTGTTGGGCTGTAGTCCAAGAAAGCATATCTGCGGTGAGTAGAGTACTGAATAAAGGAAAACAGTTGAGAGTTTGGGAGTTTGAATGAGGTACAAGAAGATGCCAAAAGAGAGGAAGGAGGACACAAATACTAATTCATAATTTGGCTCCACTCACTCTCCCGTATTTCCCACCAAGTGAGAATTTACGGCTCACTTTTTCTTTGCCAAAAAATAACTGAGGTCTCCAGTTCTTTCTCTCCCTGTCCTCCATTTGTGTGTATGCCTTTTCCTACTCTAAAGTCTAGAGTGAGCTCAATCAATATTCAAAATAAATGTGAGAACATTCAAAACTCAAAATCTCTAAGAAGATAATACTATTTTGGATGATAATCTTGCCTCAGAATATTCAACAATCTTTATTTGGTAAGAGAAAAATATGGACATTTCTGCAATCTCTGTTCAAGTGTACGTGAAGATCTAACCAGCATCTTCACCTGCAAGTGTGCACTTGGGAAAAGGCTAAAGAGTATGTGGATTTTGCATCGCTGCATACTCTCCTACACCGGTTTTGAAATTATAAGTCAATCCTGTAATCCTGTATCATGAAAGAGGCCAAATGTGTGTGTGTTTTCTTTTTTTGCACTGCTCAGCTTTTCTGGAAATGGACAGTTGCTTCACCACCTGAGAAAGAAGCATGAGCCAGATGCAGACACATGCCAGCAAGAACCCAAGAACACCATTACAGGCCACTGGAATGCACACTCCAAATCTGCAAAGGAAAGCAATGTTAGTCCATCCAGCTGCGCCGACAACAATGTGAATGAAATTCCCTTTATACAATGGTTCTGCTGAGGTCAGGTGATTACCTTGCTAGACCTCTGCTTTTGAAATTGCAGTGGTCAGGGAAATGTGGGGTGGCTGTAAGCTCATCAGCTGGATAGCTGGGAAAACCAGTTCAGAAAGCTGTCAGTGGAGAGATGTTTTCAACAAATCAGCGGTATGATGCCCAGATAGCAGATTGCATAACAACTAGTGCAGCAAATAGATTGATTTTTTTCCCCCCAGAGGAAAATGTTTGACACGAGGATGTGACCCAGTGCTTTAGCAGACTTTCTCCGTGAGGATCCTGCTGGACTTACCACACTTGAGTGCGAAGCAGAAAGCAGCATCCAAAAGTGTCAGGCAGCCTCATTTTTAACTGGAAATCAAAGCCCCAAATATAAAAAAGTATTTCCTTGCAAGTACTCCTGTAATAAAACTAATTATCTATTTCCCTATGGAATGTATGTAAAATCTAACACCTTAGAATAAAACACCTGTTACATACCTTTGGAAGGCATGTTTAGCTTAGAGATCTTTCTTTTTTCTTTGAATTTTCTAATTGCCCCTTATTTTGCCTTTTTCAGATGAGAGCTTAATATCAAACCTCAACTAATGACATCCTTAATTCTTTTTAAAGCTATTTTTCACTGCCTAGTTCTTTATGCAAGTTATGGTGCAGCAGAGTTGATAGGATTCTAAGAAATTAATTAATCAAATTAATCAAACTGCCAGCTGCTTAAATATAAAGTACTGTAAATTAGATACTGTTTTTGACAGCTCACAAAATAGAGTGTAATGATCAAATGGAAAATATGTTAGTTTTTTTTTTTCCCTTTCCCACCATGTTTTCCTAGTTTTAATATTTTAGTGTGCAACTTTGGGTTCATTTGGGTCAGAAATAAATGATTGGATTGAATTACTGAAATAGTCATCTTCAGGCAAGAAGCTATATGGTGGTAAAATGCCAGTTGTATGTCTCTTGTTTGAGTTGATGAAACCTGAGTCAGCAATGTTCTACACAAGGCGCTTAGAATTAACGTGTTTTAGAGCTGTAAGTAATTTCAAGACTTCTTCTAGATCAGAATACTGGTTTGAGGAAAAGTTAAAATAATATTTCTATTTTAAAACCCTGGTGGTGTAGTGATTAAGAGCTACGGCTGCTAACCAAAAGGTTTGCAGTTGGAATACACCAGGCGCTCGCTGGAAACCCTGTGGGGCAGTTCTACTCTGTCCTATAGGGTCGCTATTAGTTGGAATCAACTCAACAGGAGTGGGTTTGTTTTTTTTTTTAGAGGTTCAGACAGATTAGAGAACCTCCCTGAGGTCATAAAGTTATGCTGGCGAGATCTAGAGTCCAGGTGTTTGCTTCACAATACAGTGTCTTTCTGCTATTCCAATGTGAAACTAGGTATCCGACATGTCACCATTCTCTTGGCAGACATTGTTAACTGAAGATTACTTACTTTCCTGGTGAGCATGGAAGCAGAATCAGAAAAGATTGCATCTCATCAAACCAGTCAAGGAATCCAATTGGCAGATGGGATTAAATCCATTTCCTATCCTTGTGTTGGACTGTGCCCCTTAAAGGACAGCCTTGAAGGGCTCAAATTCAAGTCTTTGTGCCAAGGAAAAGCCTTCAACTAAGTCTAAAAGTCAATCAACTAGCTGATCTATCCTTATTCTTTATCCACATGGTATATTTGCCTATAGCTGTTATTAAATAAAAAAATCAAACCCGTTGCCATTGAATCAATTCTGGCTCAGAGCGAACCCAAAGGACAGAGTAGAACTGCCCCATAGGGTTTCCATGAAGCAGCTGGTGAATTTGAACTGCTGACCTTTTGATTGACAGTTGAGCTCTTAACCACTGCACCACCAGAGTTGTTACTAGGGTCCATAAAGGCAACTGTGATGGATAGGTCAACCATAATTCTCATTATCCGATGTGTTTATTTTGAGGATGTGTCTGGAGCAGGAGACCTAAATATACATCCTTCAAGTTAAACTGTCTTTTATGTGCATCCATTGTGCAAGCATGTTTTCTTCATAAATGGAATAATTACCAAGGCATAATAGGTGTTGTCAAAATACTTCCTCCTGCCCCTTTCAATTTCCCTAAAGTTGGCAGGCTCAAGCGGTGGATTATGGAAAACAAGTATTCTTCAAGTGTGTGCACTATGATTTAAAGGTAAATAGGTCCTATAGGAAAACTTTAAGAAAGTGGTATTGGTTAGCATGGCAAAGAGAAGCCTAAAGGGTGTTCTGAGACTTGTGTTTGAATTATGATGATCTATTAAGTGGAGGACAGGAACCAGCTGTTCTTCATCTTCAGTGAGGAAAGAATAGGAAATAGACTCAATAGAGAAATTGGGTTTGGGTATAATAGGCCTTCCCTAATTAACCCTACTTCTTTCTAAACTTTATCGTCTTCTTCTTTCTTCAGAGCCTTGCTTTTAGCATATAGATAAGATTCTTTATTTTTTTTTTAGTTTTTTTATTGTACTTTAAGTGAAGGTTTACAGAACAAATAGTTTCTCATTACACAGTCAGTATGCATATTGTTTTATGACATTGGTTAACAAACCCACAACATGTCAACACTCTCCCTTCTCGACCTTGGAGGACATTTTTTTCTTTTTTGGTGAAAATATACATAGCCAAAGATGTACCGTTTCAAAAATTTCTACAGGTACAATTCAGTGACATCGATTACATTCTTCCAGTTGTGCTGCTATTCTCACCAACCTTTTCCAAATTATTCCATTACTATTTAGATAAGATTCTTTATGTATTAATATCCTACTTCATAATTCTTCCTAAGACATTTCAGATTTCATCTATCAAGAAACATATTGAGTATCTGCCACGAGCTATATTTAGTGTATAGGTTTTATTCCCAACTCTTCAGTAAGCAAACCAGTAGATTGACCGTTTTCATAAAAAAAATTAAAAAATGGATTAATAAGTGCTTATTGTCTATTTGGTGTCCTGGAACTTTCTGAATATGAAAAATAAACCTAAAGTTACTCATTTCTCCATGATGAACTCAGGATGATTATAATCATCTCTTCTTCACCACACTACCATACTCTTTGCACAAATACCCTACAGAGAGCCCTTGCTCATTTCCCCAGTCCTAACTATTTACCACATTTATCAGCCATACATGATATTCTACCTCTAGGCAAACTATTTCCACAGGACAAAAAATAAATACTGGATAGCATCTCACATCTTTGTGGAAAATTAATTACCTCCAAGTCACATCACTGAGCAACTATACAGAAAACCTGTTATGTATAATATCATGACAAAATATGAAATATATGAAGTATAAACACAAAGGAGACTTGATGCCTCCTCTTTGAGAGTTTACCATCCAGAGGAGATGGAGGAAATGCTCAGGTGTGAATATTCCAGTTTAAGCACAGGCTGAGCAGATACTGGATGATTTCAGAAAATATAATTAGTCATTGAAAAAAAAAGAAACCAGGATTATCATTCTGCCTTGATTGCTTGTTAGGATCAGAGGAGGGAAAATGAGACCTTCAAAAATAAGGGTCTCGCATTACCCATCCCAAAGGGAAGTCAGAGATAGACAGGGAGTTAGGTAATCTTCACTCTTAGGAATAAAGTCCTGTGGCAGAAGCCCATCTCAACACTACTGGTAGGAAGAAAAGAAGAGTAGCCATGATCATAAGAGCCTTAGAAATTAGGATAAGTTTATCCTTCTCTATTTCTTATTTTCATTTTCCGAAGTATGCTATCCTATAAACAACTAAGTCCCAAACGTGAAAATTGTTTGGTTGGTTGAATTCACAAGCTGCAAGAAAGCAAGACCTAGGAAAATAAGTCCTCACCCAACATCAGTCCTACCAGAAAGGAAAACCACTGGAAAGAGAGACAGGATGAGCCCAAAAGCCAAGAAGAAAAGAAAGTTGCCTGAGTGTCTTGGTCTTTTATGAATAGAGGGAGTCAGAGGAGTCTGAGAAGCATGGCTCTGTGGCTAAGAATTAGAAAGCCTCACATGGAGGAAGCTGGCAGGAGTGCCTGGAAAAAATACAGGTATGTAATGTTGGGGGTGAGTTATAATATAGACATAAACAAAATGCTATATAACAATAAGGACTGAGGGATTTTGTAAGACTTCTTGTAAGAAATGGTTTTTGGCTAAAGGTAGAGAAAGATCTTTTGCAAATAGATGTTTGGAGTAAACAAGTTTAAAGTCAGAAATCTACCTGTCCCATAAATGGGCCTTTTCCACAGTCAACCTGTGATGGCAGAGGCAGAAGTGTATCATATGACTAGGCCCACCATTAAGCGCCCAATGAGAAAAGGTGGCAGATGCTGTCAAATAGCTTAATCACTTTTTAAAAACAATCTATTTTTATACTATTTTTATACTGAACTGACTGTCTAATAGAACTGAAAACTGATTTCTTCACTAGTTTACTTTCTCTTTATCATCACAGAATATTATAAGAGGATATTTGACTAATTTAAATATACGGAAGGAAACACTGGATAGTTTTTAATTTGATTCTTATTCAGAAAGCTTTACACATACACATACATACATTCAGGGTCATAATGAAGATCTGAAATAATTTTTACTATTTTTCTGAACTTAGAACCATCTTCTCCCAAAAGAAATTTCGTAGAAATTTTGGCCAATATATTTATCATTCTCTAGATACGGGTAGAGATATTAGAAATTCTAAATCTTGCTCAAAGATTTAAATCCACATAGTTCAAAGCGTTTGATTTATACTTGATCCATGTTTTCCCTGAAACAGTTAAGAAATATTAAGTAAATCTACATACGTTCGCATTGGACCAATTAACCTTTCTCTTTGTCCTCAACCCCAATCAAGTTCTATTTTTTATTTTATTTCATTTTGTATTTCTTTTTATTATGGCTAATTTTAGAATGTGAGTCAATATCTAAGCTGAAGTGCATTCTGGGCTCCCCTTCCAGCTCCTCCAGGATCCCTGAGCGGAATCTTGTTAGCACCTGAAAAGTTTGGCACACACTAAGGCAATTAGCTTTCTTTCACACCTAAATTTACCTTCGCCCCATGCAAACTCGCAGCTGTTCTCTTGCATTTGTTACTCAGATGTTCTCCCTGGCAAACACTGAATCATGAGGTGAGTCAACATAACCTTATTGGTCTCCTAGGGACCTAGTCTATCTTCTTACAATATTCCCTTCACCAGCCTTACTTAGGCAGCCATTTTCCACATTTAGTTTTGGGAACCTTGAGTGTTTGCAATAATGCCTTTCCTCATCATAGTCAACATGTTTCTCAAAAGAAGGTGTATCAGTTTTTTATGCTGTATAACAAATAACCACAAACTTAGTAACCTAATACAACAACACATTTATTATTTCACAGTCTCTGTTGGTCAGAAGTCTGGGCATGGCTTAGCTGGGTCCTCTGCTTAGGTTTCAAAAAGTTGCAATCAAAGTACCTTTTACCCAGGCTGCGTTCTTACTAGAAGCCTTGACTGGGGAAGTATCCACCTCCAAACTCACTCAGTTGTTGGTATATTTCATTTCCTTGTGCCAGATGTCACCTGAAGGTTACCCTCAACTCCTCAGCTCCTTACCACTGGCCTTCTCCACAGGCAGTTCAAAACATAACGTCCTGCTTCTTTAAGGCTAGCGGGAGAGCTACAGCAAGTAAGCTAGCAAGACAGAATTATATATAACATAATGTAATCATAGGAGTGACATCCTATCATCTTTGCCATATCTACCGGTTATCTAAAAGTCACAGGTCCCATCCATGCTCAAGGATAGAAAATTATACAAGAGTGTGGACACTACAAGGCAGGGGTCAATGAGCAATCTTAAAGTCTGTCCTCCACAGAGGGCTGTAGTTTAACATTCAGACAGTCCTCAGTCTTGGAAAACAAGCCATCACCATGGTTTCATCCATCACAGCCTAGCTGATAATCCCATCCATTTCACAAGGATCCTAGAGGTAAGAAATATAGTGCTATAATATAAAGATGATATTGGAGGGCAACCTGTTAGGTGACTGGTGAGTGATGAAGTTGCTGTTCTTCTCACTATTATTTGTGGTATGAGCTCTTGATTTCTAATCCTAGCCATGATGCAGAGACCATTAATGATGACAGGCCTAATTCCTCTTTAACTTCTTCAACTTTCAAAATGTAGATGATAATATACATCAATCTTAGAAGGACAGTACGAGCTTTAGCATGTAGAGAATTCAGCCCAATGTTGTATAGAAATACTTTTGAGTAAGAATTCAGAAGGAAGCAGCATAAATCTTTAAAGAGCTGGCACAAAACAGTGCTGGTGAGGAGATAGAGTGGTTCTAATTTAATATAGTCAAACAAAGACTAAAGGGTGATTTAATCATGATCTACAAATGTAGGAAAAATTATTACATGTAAAGAAACATACTATTTTGCATAGTCAATGCAGTGCAAATTAGATTAATTTAAGGAAATGCGGGATTTTGTGTAGCCAACACTTTTTTTTTTTTTTAAAAGGGCTTTGAAAATATTTAACAATTTCCTTCTCTAGCTGGCCTTTAAAGCTAAAATTAGCATATGCGTTTAGAATAAATTGGAAATGTCTCTGACTTTTTTTTTCTTTTCTTGGATTCTATTTATTAAATATGCATTACCTAAAAGAGTAAACTTTCAACTGAAATAAAGAATTAAGCATTTATTTTAGGTCCTTATTCAGGAAAAAAAAGAGGCAAATTTTCTGAATTTTGATATTATAAACCAGGTAGTTTGAAGAGTGATAATTATACTAACCATAGAAAGGAGCTGAACACAGAAGGGAATAAAGGTATGTTGGTTTGAATTTGATCTTTGCATCACTGGAGCTGTGACTGTACTTGTATATGAGATAAATAATCGTTATTAAAAATGCTTTAGTTGAAGTAAAAAAAAATTTAAAAAATCTTAGCAAACACAAATAGAAAGGAAGAACAAGAAGGAGGAAGGGAACACAAGAGGAGGGAAGAAGTGAAGAAAGGAGGAAAAAAAGAAAGGAAGGGTGGAAACAGTTAAATTGGTTGTTTGACCAGATTGATTAGTGAGTGTTAAGGTTGTTAAGTGTCAGATGATGTTTAGTAGCATGGATTCTTACTGGGAAGGCCACCAAGTCCAATCTCTCAGCAAATGCATAATCCACTTTAATAATCCTAACAGATCTTCATCTGGAATCTTTTCATTGATTAAAACCTCAAGCCCTCCTAAGTTAATTTATCTCACTGTTCAAAGTTGATAAAGTTTTTTCTTATCTAGATCCTCATTATTTTCCTCTCTGGAGTAGTATATAGTGATTTTATTTTATTCTTCACCATAGATAACCCTTTAAATATGTGAAGATGGCTGCCATGATTTTCCCTTAATCTTCTCTTTTTAACCCTTTAGAGTTCTTCAGCTATTTAACATATTAAGGAGCCTTCAGTCCTTCCAGAAGTACCCTCCCACCCAACGTTGTAGATACTAGAAAAAAGATGACAAACGGGCCAAAGTCCTTAGCTAGGTATGGATGGAACGTTGACTTGCCTATGAATTTTATTCAAGACCAGTTGCTTAATTGGTTTATCACAGACCCAGACTGGCTCATAAAACAACAGATGAGTGAGCACACAATAAAAGCTAAGCTGCAAAGGCCATTAAACACTAAAGGTATATTGTAGAGTGGAACTTGCTTAGGTAAGAACTTCCTGCCCAGTTCCACACCATGATGATTAATGCGTACATATGTGAACTTTATGAAAAAGATAACAAATTGACTGTATTCTTAAATGATGCCTTTTTAGACCTGTTTGGCTTGCTCTTCTCCCTCGGGAATCAGCTGACCACAGTCTGTTAGTTTAAACAAATGAACATTTAATGTTGGCCATTCTACTAACCAAGTTGGGGAAAAACAGAATCATTTATCAAGGGAAAAAGAAAGGAAAATAATGAAGTGGACTTATGTGCTGGGAAAAAGGTGCAGACCCATAGTCAGGGAAAAAGAGAGGTCCCCACAGTTTTTTTTACTAAATGTACGTTGTACATTCATTAAAGAGATAACAAAGGCAGGGCCTTAGTCTTGCTTTTATGCTTTGCTTTCTGCAAAATTTGGCATCAGGGAGCTAACTTTGATCACATCACATGTATTTATTTTTTGTTCCTCAAAGACAGCATTCTTTTGCAGTTTTAATTGTAACACTCTTCTCTGTGAAAACATCTGCTTCTTCTTGGTGGTCATCCAATGTGATGTGAATAGTAGGGTATCACAATAATTAGATCTATGAGTAAAAAGGAGTCCCAGTGGCATGGTGGTTAAGAGCTCTGCTGCTAACCAAAAGGTCAGCAGTTCGAGTCCACCAACTGCTCCTTGGAAACCCTATGGGGCAGTTCTACTCTGGCCTATCAGGTCACTGTGAGTTGGAACTGACTCGACAACACCTAACAACAACAACAACACGAGTAACAAATGCAATCTGAGAACTATTTGTGACAATAGACCAAAGGCTACCTTAGTCATATATCTAGAATTTAACATCAATCAACCCATTTTTGTTGTAATTAGCATTATTCTAATAACTTAGGAAAATGTGAGGGAAATACAGGTCACAATCTCTACTCCCAAGTATCTCATAAATTTTTAAGAAGAGAGACCATATATCTTAGAATACACTTACATATATATATAATTATAACTTGTATATATTATTATAACACTCAGAGCT
>NW_004444014.1:8307374-8341781 GCF_000243295.1 Trichechus manatus latirostris | reverse complement strand
ATACACTTACATATATATATAATTATAACTTGTATATATTATTATAACACTCAGAGCTCATCATATATGTATATGTATATGTATATATGATGAGCTCTTAGTGTTATAATAATGAGATCTATGGATTCCGAGGAAGGTAGAAGTTTCACTATTGGACAAACTATGTTGAGAAGTGATCTTAAGAGGCTGAGCAGGATTAATCCAAAATAACTCAATATTATTTTTTCTCTGAGATTTTATTTTTATATCCATGTTCTCCTAAAGCCAGTAGGAATTTTAGCTATAGGGCCTATTCTATAAACGTTTATTAAACTGAACTGAATTGAGGAATTAAGACAGCAAGACATGAATAGCGTTATGCTAGGCTAGTGGTAATATTCTTTTCTATTTTTTTATCTTATTTTTATTGTAGTCTGGTAAAACCTATATGGTTATTTTTCTTTGCTGGTATCTCTAGTTATATCCACATTGAAGTCGGGCCTATATTTATAATTATCTACCTATTAATATTTATACTACACACATATATATGTATGTATGTATATATGTGTATATATATATATATATATACATATATACACACATATGAAGGATCCTTGGTGGCACAGAGGTTAAAGTGCTCGGCTGCTAATCAAAAGGTCAGCAGGTTCAACCCACCAACCCCTGGGTGGGGAATATGTTTCCCTAAAGATTTACAGCCTTGGGAACTCTATGGGGCAGTTCTACTGTGTTCTATAGGGCCTTTATGAATCAGAATTGACACAATGGCAATGGGTTGTATATATATACACGCATCTACTCCTCACTTATTGACTGTCTCATTATCCGACATTTCTCATGTATGACAACAGAAAAAAATCTGCTATCTGACTATTTTGTGCACTAACGAGGAGCTGAGGTGAGAGGGGGAGAAGGAGAATGAGGGTGAGGTTTGTTAGACGGAGCGAGGCTGCATGGGCCTCGGGAGGCGGCTGCACACAGGAGGCGGGGCTGCAGGGCTGCTAGAAGACAGCAGCTGGAGTCCGTGCCTCAGGAGTGTGGTAGGGGGCTCAGAAGTCTCTTCTTCCACAGTGGCGTCTCTGTCACCGCAGCCTCCACCAAGCGCAGGTGGCCAGGCCTCATCTGCCCACAAGCCTGCGAGCCGCCCACGCCGAGGCCCGTTTCCGGGCTGGCGAAGGGGGAAGAGTCGAGGCGCGGAGGTCAGCGCTGAGGCCTGGATGGAGGCCAGGTGAACCTGGGCCCCTGCTGCTCTGGAGGCGGCAGCAACCCCTGACTACCACCACCACTCCCAACCCCCAAGGGCTCCTTGGTGGTGGGGAGGGCGTGGTAGGGAAGGAGGACCTGCGTGCCATGCACACCTGAGACGCGCCATTGGCACCCAAACTTGGAGGTGGGGGACACCGGCACCGAAGACGGAGCACAGCTCTGACTCTCTCATAACACCGATTTTAATAAAACGACCTGGACTTTGGAAACTAACCCTGTCTATAAGTAAGGAATAGGTATATATTATACATATATATGTATAATTGATAGTCTTATAGTCACACATATTTTCAACATAAAGTTATAGTGCTAATAGAAGTTTTTACTTTAATCCAGTCATTGTACTCACGCTCTGAGTGAGACAAGGAGAACTAGGTAAATGGATGGGGAAGGTGGTAAAGAGAGATAAATGTAGCTTAAAGGTTTTGTCATGGGATGTGGTGCTATATGAACCACAGCTGAACAAAAAGGGAAGGTACAGAAATTCACTTTGGAAAAGTTTCTGAGATTTAATATGCACTGAGCACATATTATGTGCCATTCACAGATTTCTTAGGAATAAGGCAACTTGAATTCCAACAGTAAGACCACATTCAGGTACTCTCAATATCAACCTCGTTATCCATGGTCTTGCTCTCCTACAGCTGGTTGCAGGAGAGAGAGAACTAAGGTCTGGGTTAAGCTAGAAGAAGGTTTTCTGGAATTCACTGTGTAGAGAAAGAACATAGAAAAATTTTGAATGTTGGTCAGAGGAGACTTTAGTAGAGTAGCAGAGGGAACACATCGACATTCACTCAATTTGTAAACTCGAGAGAAGCTAGATCCTTGAGAGAGTGAATGAGAAAATAAACAGAGAAAAGTAGCAAAACTGTTTCAACTTCAAGAATGAAGATATCCAAATATATAAAATAAATCCCACTAGGTGATGTTAGATCTCTCTCTCAAAGCCACCCTGGAATACTCTCTTGTGTTTCTTTTATGTGCAAATGGACAGTTCTTGCTGAGTTGCAACAGATTTTTAGAGGAACTGAAGAAAGCCAGATGGATTTTTAAAGATCTATACTGTTTCTCCATAGAAAACACTGTGTTAATATCTGCTTGTTGATCTTTTGGCATAGTAGTAATTGTCATGTAAATGGAGTGTAAGGACATAATACAAGAGAAGAAAAGAATAATATATTAAAATATACTGCAGCTATAAGAAGAAAATACTGAAGACATATATATATAAAAAGAAAAATGTCTAAGAAAATTTTGGTACAGATCCACAGTGTATCTATCAAGATGGATACATATGAAGTCTATGTTACAATACAAAAACTGTTTTCACATACTATAAGAAGTTGTTAAAATATACTCTTCTCACTTAGACTGTTTATCAATGAATAGTGTAACACTTAATAAATCATGGTTAATTGTAGATGATGTTTTCTCCCCATACTAAATTTGAAGCTTCCTGTGGGCAGAGAGAGTGTTTCACTCATCTTTATATCCCTGTTGTTGGGCCCAATCTATAAATGCCTATTAAGCTGAACTGAATCGAAGAATTAAGACCGCAAGAAATGAAAAGTGTTGTGTTAGGTTAGTGAGAATGTTCTTTTTATTTCTAATTTTGATTTCATTTTTATTATACTCTGGTGTAACCCGTATGGTTATATTTTTTTGCTAGCATCTCTAGTAATATCCACCCCAGAAGTTAGAGGAGATTGTTTTTTTTCCAGAGATATAATCAATCGTTTATTGGTCTACAGGAGATGAGATTTTTCAAGAATTAATCATCTTTTTTCCCTTTGGTAGAAACATTTGGCTAACATTTTGACACCTATGCTACTGAGATCAAATGTGGGGAGAGGAGGTGTGGGTGCTAAGAACCAAAATCACTAGAGAAGTTTTCTACTGGGCATGAGGATAACTGACAATAGGCAAAGCTACTTCATGTCTAATCTGAGGCAGATGTCTTTGAGCAATACTTCTAGATCTAGTGATCCTTCCATACTTTCCCAGAACCAATTTACTGAGCTTATCTCCAAGGCTGCTGCTAACCCCAGCTCTGTGGTGTCTCTCTGATTCAAGATGGCTGACTACACGGAAACCCCAGCTTTCCAGAGTTCACATTCTCCTTTGTGGTATGGAGGATTGTCTCAGAGGCTAATGCTTAGACTGTTTCTACTTCCTCAGCTTTCTTTGATTTCTCAAGTGACTTGGGAAAGAGTCCATAATTCTGTCATTTTACTTTCACATCCCAATATACCTTAGACATACAATGCCAATACTTATTCTTCTATGCTACAAGGGAAGGAATGGTTGTTCCCACACAGAAGCAATAGAGGAAACTCCCACCGCACTGTACTGTCGTATCAGATAATCATTTAATCACTGACTAAATCCAAGGCACTGGGATCAGAAGATTGAAGAACTCTGGGAGACTTTAAAAACCTTTCCAAATTAAGCATTTATTGTTACTTCATTGTTCCCTTGCTACTTAATTTTCCTGAGTCTTATTAAGGAGAAATTTGCTCCTTTAGCCTTGCACACTTCGTCTCAATCAATATGCTATTCTCCCTAGAGGTTCCAAATTATTCTTTTCAAATGTCTTTTTTATCTACCCTTGGAAACAACACAAGCAAATAGAGTTTGACTTCCAGCTGTCAAATCAAGTGTTGAGGCAGACCCTGTGAGCGTGAATCATTCGATCTTGCCTTGTTCAATCTGGGTTATGTAGCACAGTCCCAAGAATTCTTCTCTACCCACGAGAGAGACAAGAGTAGAAGTCAAATGGGATGACTTCAAAAAGTTTATTTATTTTTTTCTTTTAATAATACATTATTCATTCACACAAACAAGTAGCCAAATAGTGAATCCCCACTTTTGTTCTTTGGACTTCCTTGGTAAATCAGGGTTAAGATTTAGGAATAAGATATTTTAATTGGACCACCCTGTTATTGCAATTAAGAATTTAACTTGAGCCTCTCTAAAATTCCATCCTTGGGGATTCACACCATGGAAAATGTGTTGACATTGTTTCTCTGTTTCTTTTGGGGACTAAAAGTTCCTGGTTGAGATGGATTAATGTATAAAGTGTAAAGCTATTGACCACACTGTTGACTATAATATAAAAAGGCTGTGTTTTCAAGGCAGCATTACTTGGAAATCTTAAGGACCATTATAAATGTGTTTTAAAATGTTAAATTAAGAAGAGTTGTGAATGAATAGACATAGTAAAATGTATGGAACTGGCGAGGGGTATTGGTTTATATGTTAATTCTAGGGATGCTGCCGTTGTTCAAAACAAAATTGTATTTTCTTCTGGGCCTGATTTCAAGACCGTTTAATGAGTAAGTCTTTCTGTCTTTGTCTCTGTCTCTCATACACACACACACACACACACACAGTGTTACTGTTTTGTAGTTGAACCTCATAGATCCCATTTCCTTGTCTTGTTTGAAGGTCCAGTTCTTCTACTTCTTGTGTAGTTTCCAGGGGGATCCATGCCATGCGAGGTATAAAACAAACAAACAAAATCCCTGTTTTTTTGTCCCAATGCTGTAGTGTATTGGTGGTGATTATACTACTAGAAGTTTTTGAAACTAAAATGTCTGACCAGGTACAGAGATGTTGCCCCAACATATTCTGTGTGCTTTCCATGGTACATTCATTTTTTTTTTTTTTTCAGTCAAGATGGAAAAAGAGGGACAGCAATTCTTTATTTTCTCTTTTCCACTGTCCTAAATCCTCAGACTCCATCAAAGCACACCTTGAGCTCCACCTCCCACATTGTGTTCCCCACTGGTGCCAATCTTCCAGCTAACTCCATTTCCTCTTTGTAAACGCTCGATGTGCTGACCTATTTAAAAATATAACTCAGGTGCCTGGCGAACCATGCTGCCTGCCAGCTCTTCAGATAAAGAGGATCCACTTATTAATCTGCTCTGTCTCCGTCTGCCTGCTCAATTGGGATTGACTGCTTGCTGTCCAGACTGATACCAGGGAAATCTGATTGAGGATAAGAATCTCTTTGTACGTTTCCCCCCCAATACGACACAACAGGTCTGTTGCAGCCAGGGAGTTAAGCTGATGTGACACGATGTCAGATGACCTGCCATTGTACGTCAGAAATTAAAAAGAAAATATTCTTTCAGACTGGAATTCCTTATGTGATTTTTATTTCCTTGGGCTTTGAGCAGATTGAGTATTGAATTGCTTGACTGGAGCCCATGGATAATTTAATACCTGCAACATTCATCCCCGGGTGAATTTCAGCCACATTTGACTTGTTCAGCATGGCATCTCAGTTCTAACCATTTCATGGAAATCTTGTAAATATTGATTGATGAAATCCCAAAGAAGTACTTTTTCTAACTCTGCTTCTGAAATTCTCCAGAAGGAAAGTCCTGATCTTCGTATTCTTCCTCCCCATTCCACATCTAGTGGTGTGAGGAATAAAAATTTTGGACCATTCTTTATCCTTCTCCAGATAGAATACTCAGTTCTTACAACTTAAAAAAACAATGGTGTAAATTGCTCCACTAAACAATGACTGAATGAAAAGCAAACAAGTTTTATCCGTATCAGTGGAATCAAGATATTATTGATTCTTCTTTTCCTGGGAAGCTTTTTGGGTCTTGATTTGAGGTACTGGCTACATAATGTTAACTGTCTAGAAGAATGTAAACATACTCTCTCTCTCTATATATATATATGTTATATATGTTCTCTCTATATATATATATGAATGTAAACATACATATATACATATGTATACACATATACATATATATACACATATATACCTATTATATCAAATACAAAATGGTTAGCATACCATGTGTGAAGTATTGAAATTTTAGTATGCAGTCTTCTTTTTACTGAAATAGCAGCTATAACTAGCCTTAGGTCACATCTAGAATTAAAGCTGAATGACTTATAAAATTTCTAGAATATATTTATTATTATAAAACCCAAAGAGAAAAGGTAGGCTCACAAATAAGAGTTAAAGAGTTTATAAGAATTCATAATCAACAAGGAATAAAATATCACTTTCTTAATATTCAGCATTTACTCTACAGTCAAGGCTAATCATTTGTTAATTTGTGTAAGTTCCAGTGCTTAAAAATTCACATGTGAATGAAATGTGGGACTGATCTCTGCTCTTAATGATAAATTAAACCGTATGAAATGTAAATACTATTGGAGAAAGTAAAATCCCATTCATTCAATGTAAATAACACTGAATAAATTAATAAATTGACTGGCCTCTCTTTGATATTCACTTGTGATGGGAGTGTATGTGTATGTTTGTGTGCAGCTGTGTCTATGTGAATACATACAGTATTTGAAGCACTGGCAAGAAAAAGAACTTGGTTAAGCAGATGAAAGAGAGAGCACTTAGCAGCAACAAGGGTGACATAACTTAAGAATGTTTTTAAATGAATATCAAGAAATTCTCATAACAAAGAATAAGTGCATTGTAGATTATTTCCTCAAGATAAAATAGGAAAAATAGGAAAAAAAAAAAAAAGCCACAATGAGAAAAAACAATTGTGTCTTAATCTTGCCATATTAATGTTTACTTGAATATTGAGCCTTTCCTTACACCATGAACTTCATTTTCCCCATATCTAGAGTAGAAAGACAGTTTATTGAAATGAAAATTCTTTATACTAGGCAAGAATTTGGTGGTACATTCCTGGATCTTTTCTTATCCTGATAAACTGAGCTGAATAGAGGAAAGAAATGTAGAAGAAAATTATCCTTTTGGGTGCCGTCTATAGCCAGCATCCAGCTCCTTATTTCTTCTTCTCTGGGACCTAAGTTAAAGGAACATCCCCAGTGGAAACTGTCTCAGCCCCAAATTACAGAAACCAAAAAACCAAAACCCATTGTCAAGGAGTTGATTCTGACTCATGGCAACCCCATATGTTACAGATTGTAACAGAGTTCAATTTAATTCTATTCTACAGAATAGAACTTTCTTGGCTGTAATCTTTACAGAAGCAGATCGCCAGGCCTTTCTTCCATGGTGCCACTGGATGGGTTTGAACCACCAACCTTGAGGTTAGTAGTCAAGTGCAAACTGTTTGGTCCACCCAAGGAAAAATGAAAGGAAAACTACAAAAATAAGGGCAGGGAGGAGATAGCACATCACTGGAACTGTAGAATTCCACAAGATCTCCAGGAAAACAAGGATTTCCATGACTAAGATAAAGTGTTCAGAACAATCTAAAACAAAAGTTTTTACACTATGAACTATGAAAAGGCACAAAACTGCATGGGACACAACAAATGTACTTGCATAGGGTGATGTTAAAATACGATATTCTGTTAATTGTAGCCTCCAAAAGTAGAAAGCCATGTCTGATTCATCTTGAATACCACACATAATTATACATCTTGACACTCAATATCAATCAAAGACTAGCACCAAGGACTCAAAGTAGCAAGTTTCTTTTGGGGGACAGGCACACAACCAGCCAGGCAAATGAAAAATAATTCTTTCAGTAAGTCTAGAGAGAAAATTATTTCACAGACTCCTAAGGAATGAATCCACTGAAAACCAAATGTTATTTCCTGGGGAGAAAGTGGAAGGGAGAGAAATGAGAAAATAGTTTTCTCATTATTAATTTGCTATGCTATTTCATTCAAGGAAAATGTTTGCAGGCAAAGTTGCTTTTATCTTATACCAAACATTTTTCTCATCCACATGATATCATTCTAATAGTCCTTTTTTGTTTCCAAGTTATACTTCCTTCTTATCAAAAAGCTTTCTTGAAGCTGATCAAGGTGGGAGGACAGAGGTTGACAAGGGGGTCATTATAACAACTCAATTGGAAGATAAAAAGCAATTCATTTTAAAGAGTAAGATCTATTCACTATCTTCATTTGCAATATGATTGATTATTTAGCAATTTCTCTTCCCCTTTTGCTCCATATCTACCCCCACAATGCTCTGTGGTAGAAACCTTTGACCTTGCTGAGAAAAATATTAACACAACATATCTACACCATCCATGTGATTAATACTGCTGTCTGAAAGAAGCACCTCAACTGGCAAAATACAACTAAAATGCACGAACATACCAAAGAACTCTTCGCCTTGTTCACTCTCTTTCTAAATAATTCATCAGTTTAATGATAATGACATTCAAATATCATAATTATAGCAGACTCTGTAAAAAACATCAATTCCGGGGCCAAAAATGGAGCAACAAGCCCCCGCTCCTTTTCTCACCATTAGCTGTTAATGCCAAATAATGATCTTTATTCATTTCACTGACATAATATAAAACCAATGTAGATTTCCCATTTTTCATAAAATTTTCATCTGCACTATTAGTTTCACTGATAGCAGACTGCAAAATGTTGTTAAGCTACAAGATGGAAGACACTGCAAAAACCTCAGCATGTTAAGAAGCCATAAAATTTTATTCGGTTCATTTACTGCTACAGTCCAGTAACCCTATAGTAAGAGTGTGCTATTTTTATTGTGTATTTATTTAAAGGTTGAATATTTCATTCCCTGGACTAGACACCTAACGGAGTTCATCTGGATTCCTAATACACTGAGTGATATCCTACTTCGGGGTTTTATCATTTCCTTAAAAGTGTTTCTGTGTCTTGGTTGTTGTGGAACAGGTAATAACAGATAATTGCAAACAAAAGCTTCATTTTGCATAGGTGGTTCATTTGTGCACAGAATTAAACCACCAGGATTTGGGCCTCACATGATGCTGAAGGGAAAGAATCTTTTTTCCCTCCTCTATTTTCATCTTCCAAGAAAAAACAAATCCATTGCCATTGAGTTGGTTTGGACTCCTAGCGACCCTATAGCTTATGTCTAAAGACGCATGAGAGAGAGATTTAAATCACCTGAGATAGTCTGTATTTATTCATTCCAAAGAGGTACAAAGCCTCTATCTGGGCAGCATTAAAGAGTAAAGGCTCAAAAAGAATATGTGAGAGTCCCCGGGAGACTGGGAACATAAGAATGCATTAAAATGAGTTGGAGAATGTGTCCCAAAATAGCCAAATAATGACTATTCGTACTTACTATCTTGTTAGCATCGATTGTGGGATATTTGAGGGCCTGGGAGGATCAATGTATATGGTAAACAATCACCTCCTAAACTGAAATGTCAGAGATACATACAATCCAGGATAATGAATATAAAATTCAGACAAAAATAATGACCAAACAAGATAAACAAATTAAAACAGATAAGCCACAGAGGGCGAGTGACTAATGATTGAGTTAGGCATAATCCCAGTAAAAATCTGTCCCTTTGAATAGCCTTTGCTGTGTGGTGTCAACATGGGCTGCCAGCTGAGCCCAGCATGCCACTCTTTAGCTTCTGTGATATAAAATCAGAGCTGTGGAAGCTGAGATGCAGGAGCCAGGTATTGAGGCATTGATGAGGAAAACTATTTCCAGATTTTACAGTTTCACGATCATCCGTCTATCATTCCAGAGACAAAAGCTTATTTCTTCTGCTTCTTGTGCACCTGGTACTGGGGTCTTGTGCTCAGAGAATGCCCCCAAAATGATTTCCTAATAGTACCTTTTTGTTCTTTTCTTTTTTTTGAATTTGCTTTACATTTTTTAAAAAAATGAATGCTGGAAGTCCTTTATGATCTCTCTTTCAATTCTTCTGTATTTTTTGGCACCTTCCCCATTTTTCTATTTTGAATTGATTTGTGAACCTCTTTTTGTGGTTAAATGAACAAGCAGAGATGTGAATGTTGACGGATCTCATTGGACTTGGGTCAACATTGTTCTGAAATAAAAGGCGCCATTATGCTTTAAGGGTGCACTCCATCACAGAGAAAGCTCTGCTTCCAGGCTCATATCATCCTGCAAGTCCTTTATATTCTAAGAGGGCATCATTAGGCAAAACTGGGATTTTGGCAAAACCTGATCTCTACAATGTCCCATCTTTGCCTGGGAGGTCTCTTGATGCCTCATGTCCCTACACTAAAAGTTTCTTTGTCCTCCTCACTATATGTATCCCATTTTAGTATCTAACCCATTCAACCTTCCTCTCTTTATTCTGCTTCCTTCAAACTGACCTGGGTCTCATGACTTTATTTTTTGCAATTAACGTGATTTATACTTTTTTTTCCTCACAGCGCACCACCCTATGTTATTTTCATAAGCGCTGTGCTATTTTTTTTTTTTTTTTAACATGTTGAGGACTTCAATTGACACTAAGAAGACATAATTACACTATAAAATAAGCAGACCTGACATAACTTAATGGTTTTACTTATGACAGTCTGATAAGATTTTCCCATTCAATTGTTGAACTAATGCGATAGTATCAAATTAATAGAAACACGCACAGTTTGCATTGTTTATCTTCCAATTACTGCAGGACTACCAAACTCAATCCATGACTTCCTGACCATGGCTTATGCCTTTATTATACAATTATGATTGGCTGCTAGCCCAAAGGTCAGCCGTTGGAATCCACCAGCTGCTGCTTGGAAAGCCTATGGGGCAGTTTTACTCTGTCCTATAGGGTAGCTCTGAGTCAGAATGGACTCATTGGCAATGAGTTTGGTTTTTTGGTATGATCGAAAGTAACATTTTTGGACTATTTTCATACACAGATAAGCAGGAGAGTAAAGAAAATGAACAGAATGATGTGATTTACCTGTAATATGTGAGGACAAGTGAACGAAGCTAAAATTTACTTCTGGAAATGTCGCAAGACATGCACAATATATGCATGGGAGTGGTATGCCAGAACTGTTTTACGTAATTTCATCATTTTCTCGTGTTATATGTGGGGGTGTGTTATTTACGTGGTTGTGTTATTTGTGGAGAAATACGATAATACAAAGCTTCTTTCCACTTCCAAAAAATCAGCTGCTGAAAATCCTATGAAATATAGTTTTACTGACACACTTGGGGTTGCCATGACTTGGAATTGACTCAACAGCAACTGGTTTTGTGGTATTCTTTTAAGTAAGTGCTTTCAGAGTAGAAAAAATCTCACATTAATTTTAAGAGTATGAGTAATAAACAGTGACTGAGAGCATTTCTTCTCCTATGGATATTTGCTTTAAGTAGGAATCTCTCCATTATAATGAAAAGGTATTAATATCTAGTGATGGGAATTTCAGTCACAATGGCAGGGAAGTGGTAGGAATTTATTTTGGTCAGAGCTGCTTATCTGCGCACCATGTGAGGGAATACCTATACTGCCTATAGATGAAGTTTGCCAGACTTGTCTTATGAACATTCATTCTCACTGATTGCCTTGACTTTTTTTTTTTTTTTTAAGAAAAGGGTTAAAAAGCAGTATGAATTTTACTCATTAGCCTACACAAAAGGAAACTTTACATTATAATATTTAGATAGTAAATGAAATAAATTGTTTATAACATTGTAATCTGGCATTGTAGCCACATGACAGATTTCAAAACCATATTTGGCTTTGAACTTGTTCCTGATAGCTAGAGATATAACAAACTCGTTATTTATGTGCACCGGGCAGGTGTTATCCCTATGGTGGGGGTAGTTCAATTAGAAACCATACTCGTTGCCAGCAAACCTACTCTGACTCATGATGACACCATAACTTGGCACAAAATATGTTCCTGTCTTCAGCTCAAGTGATCAATGATACCACCATTGACCTAGGAGGCATTTGGGTCAGTAACAACTCACTGGCCACTATTTTGGGTGATAAAGTTACCATATATTTCCTAATTACAAGACATGGTGGAGTCTGTGTAATCACTAATACATCCTGTGGTATCTACATTAATACCTTGGGCAAAGAGGGAAGATCAATTACAGAAACTTAAGAGAAAGCCACTTGGCTTTCTAAGGTAGACCCTAATGGCTTATGGAATGTGTTCAGCTGGTTGGGAACAGGACCTTGGAACATGGTTGAGATCAAATACTGCAGGATGACCACACCCGACTGTTTGGAGTCCTGTTGGTAGTAGTCTTAATTAAATGTTGTATAGGACAAAGTGAACAGATTTGGCTCCGGCTTTGGTTGGTTCAATGCATCAGAGTGGCTGATGGAGCGGTGTTCTTGTGAGAAAATTCTCCAGAAGCCAAAAACCAAACTTGTTGCCTTCGAGTGGATTCTGACTCGCAGAGACCCTATAGGACAGAGTAGAACTGCCCAATAAGAGCAGACTGTCACAACTTTCTCTGGTAGAGTAGCTGGTGGGTTTGAACCACTGACTGTTGAGTTAGCAGGCCAGCATTTAACTACTGTGCCACAAGGGCTCCTTTCCAGAAGCCAAAGTGGTGTATAAATATGGGTAGGTATTTTGGAGGGATAATTCTCTTGCATTTCTCCATACATTATCAGTGAATACCTTGATTGCCTTTGTTTTGAATTATCTTCTGATGGATGTTTGTATAGTGAATTGCCTTGGAAAGTAGAATTAGTATCTCCCTCCAGAGACAAGAGCAGGTTTTCTAACTGCTTGGAAGAGAGAGCTAGTGACTCCCTCTGGAGCAAAGGGCAGTTATGCTTACTGTCCAGTATAATAAAGACAGTGATTCTCTCTGGGGTCAAGGGCAGACATGCTTAATATTCATCATAAAAGATTTGCTTTCTCTAAGCTCAGGGTTCCTCTCTTAAATGCAACCCACTGCCTGTGTAGGTGTCACATGGCTCTCTTTATGTTACCCTATGGGAACTGAAACTTAGGAAACCAGCACAACAAAATGTTGACTTCTTACTACTGCTATTTGTTGTGAATAATAAAGTCTTTTGTCTCTGACTCAAGAGTCTCAGAACTTCCTCCAGTATTCATGCAGCTGTGGCTGGCTAACTTGGTGGCTTGCAAGCAAAGTCAAATCACAGCCCCTTTACAATTTGTGACAGCCCCTGATGCGATGTGGTTTCCAGGTGCCATCAAGTCGGTTCCCAATCACAGTGATCCTATGAACAACAGAAAGAAAAAGTGCTCTGTCCTGCGCCATCCTCACAATCGTTGTTATGCTTGAGCCTATTGCTGCAGCCACTGTGTCAATCCATCTCTTTGAGGGTCTTCCTTTTTTCGCTGACCCCTCTACCTAACAGGCATGATGTCCTTCTCCAGGGACTGGTCCCTCTTGATAACATGTCCAAAGTACATGAGACAGTCTCACCATTCCTGCTTCCAGGAAGCAACCTGGTTGTACTTCTTCCAAGACAGATTTGTTTGTTCTTCTGGCAGTCCATGATATATTCAATACTCTTAGCCAAAACCATAATCCAAATGCATGAATTCTTCTTTGGTCTTCCTTATTCAGTGTACCTCTTTCACATACATATGAGGTTATTGAAAATACAATGACTTGAGTCAGGTACATCTTAGTCCTCAAAGTGGCATCTTTGCTTTTTTAACACTGTAAACAGGTCTATTGCAGCAGATTTGTCCAATGCAATAAGTCTTTCGATTTCTTGGCTGCTGCCTACATGAGCATTGATTGTGAATCCAAGTAAAACGAAATCCTTGGCAACTTCAATGTTTTATCCATTTATCATGATGTTGTTAATTGGCCGAGTTGTGAGGATTTTTGTTTTCTTTATGTTGAGGTGTAATCCATACTGAAGGCTGTAGTCTTTGATTTTAATCAGTAAGTGCTTCAAGTCCTCTTCACTTTCAGCAAGCAATGTTGTGTCTTCTGCATATCACAGGTTGTTAATGAGTCTTCCTCTGATCCTGATGTCATAGTCTTCTTCATATAGTCCAGCTTCTTGCATTATTTGCTCAGCATACAGGTTGAATAAGTATGGTGAAAGATACAACCCTGACGCACACCTTTCCTGACTTTAAACCCCAGAGTATTTCTTTGTTCTGTTTGAATGACTGCCTCTTGGTCTATGTACAGGTTCCTCAAGAGCACAATGAATTGTTTTGGAATTTCTGTTCTTTGCAACATTATCCATAGTGTTATGATCCACACAATTGAATGCCTTTGCATTGTCAATAAAGCACAGGTAAACATGTTTCTGGTATTCTTTGTTTTCAGCCAAATTCCATCTAACATCAACAGTGATATCCCTCGTTCCACATCCTCTTCTGAATCTGACTTGAACTTATTGCATTTTCTTGTCAATGTACTGCTGCAACTGCTTTTGAATGATCTTCAGCAAAAATTTTACGTGTGTATGATATTGTTCAATAATTTCCACATTCTATTGAATCATTTTCTTTGGAATGGACACAAATATGGATCTCTTCCAGTCATTTTGCCAGGGAGCTGTCTTCCAAATTTTTGACATAGGCAGGTGAGCACCTCCAGCGCTGCATCCATTTGTTGAAACATCTCAATTAGTATTCCATCTATTTCTGGGGCCTTGTTTTTCAGCATTCCCTTCAGCGCAGCTTGGACTTCTTCCTTCAGCACCATTGGTTCTTGATCATATGCTACTTCCTGAAATGGATGAACGTAGACCAATTCTTTCTGGTACAGTGACTGTGTGTTCCTTCTGTCTTCTTTTGATGCTTCCTGCGTCGTTCAATATTTTCCCCTATAGAATCCTTCAAAATTGCAACTCGAGGCTTGAATTTTTCTTCAATTCTTTAAGCTTGAGAAATGCTGAGCATGTTCTTCCCTTTTGATTTTCTAACTCCAGGTCTCTGCCCGTTTCATTATAATAACTTTGTTTTCTCAAGCTGCTCTTGGAAATCTTCTGTTAAGCTCTTTTACTTTATCGTTTCTTCCTTTTGCTTTAGCTACTCTGTGTTCAAGAGCAAGTTTCAGAGTCTCTTCTGACATCCATTTTGGTCCTTTTTTTTCTTTCCTGTCTTTTTAATGACCTCTGGCTTCCTTCATGTGTAATGTCCTTGATATCATTCCACAGCTCATCTGGTCTTAGATCATTAGTTTTTGGTGTGTCAAATATATTCTTGAAATGGCCCCTAAATTCAGGTGAGATATAGTCAAGGTGGTATTTTGGCTTTCATGGGCTTGCTCTAATTTTCTTCAGTTTCAACTTGAACTTGCATATGAGCAATTGATGGTCTGTTTCGTAGTTAGCCCCTGGCCTTGTTCTGACTAATGGTATTGAGCTTCTCAGTCGTCTCAGATCAGCTGCAAAAATTCTCTTTTAAAGTGTTGAAAAGCAAAGATGTCACCTTGAAGACTAAGGTGTGCCTAACCCAAGCCATGGTGTTTTCAATCCCCTCATATGCATGTGAAAGGTGGTCAATGAATAAGGAATACCAAAGAAGAATTGACACCTTTGAGTTGTGGTGTTGGAGAAGAATATTGAATATACCATGGATGGCCAAAAGAATGAACATATCTGTCTTGGAAGAAGTACAACCAGAATGCTCCTTAGAAGCAAGGACAGCGAGACTACATCTCACATATTTTGGACATGTTATCAGGAGGGATCAGTCCCTAGAGAAAGAACATCACACTTGGTAAAGTAGAAGTCAGCGAAAAGGAGGAAGACCTTCAACAAGATGGATTGACAAAGTGGCTGCAACAATGGGCTTAAGCATAATAATGATTGTGAGGATGGCACAGAACGGGCCAGAATTTCATTCTGTTGTACGTAGGGTCACTATGAGTTGGAACCGACTTGACGACATGCAACAATAACAATAATAATAGTCTCTCTCCACGGATGTAGTGGTTTGATTCCTGTGTATTCCATCTGGCAAGGTCCACGTGTATCGTTGCTGTTTATGTTGTTGAAAAAAGTATTTACTATGAATAAGTCATTTGTCTTGCAAAATTCTACCATGTGCTCTCTGGCATCTTTTCTATCACAAAGACCATATTTTCCACCTACCAAACCTACTTTTTTGTTTCCGACTTTTGCATTCCTGTCACCAGGAATTATCAATGCATCTTGATTGCATATTTAATTCATTTCAGACTGCAGAAGTTGGTAAAAATCTTCAATTTCCTAATCTTTGGCATTAGGAGTTGGTGTGTGAATTTGAATAATAGTCATATTAACTGGTCTCCCTTGTACGCGTATGGATATTATCTTATCACTGACAGCGCTGTACTTTAGGCTAGATCTTGAAATGTTGTTTTTGACAGTGAATGTGACACCATTCCTCCTCAATTTGTCATTCCTACATAGTGGACGATAATATTGTCCAATTCAAAATGACCTATACCAGTCCATTTCAGCTCACTAATGTCTAGAATATTGATCTTTATGTGGTCCATTTAATTTTTGATGACTTATAATTTTCCTAGACTCATACTTCACGCATTCCATGTTCTGATTGTTAATGGATGTTTGCAGCTGTTTCTTCTCATTTTCAGTCATGCCAATTCAGCAAACGAAGGTCCCGAAAGTTTGACTCCATCCATGTCATTAAGGTTGACTCTACCTTGAGGAGGCAACTCTTCCCTAGTCGTATTTTGCATGCCTGCCAACCTGAAGACTCATCTTCAGGCATTAGAACAGATAATGTTCCACTGCTATTCACAGGGTTTTCACTGGCCAATTTTTTCAGAAGTTGACTGTCAGGTCCTTCTTCCAAGTCTATCTTACTCTGGAAGTGCTGCTGAATCTTGTCCACCATAGGTGACCCGGCTGGCATTTGAAATACTGGTGGCATAGCTTGCAGTATCACAGTAACACGCAAGCCATCATAGCATGACAAGCTGACAGATGAGTGGGGCCTGATGGAGTAGTACAGGATTATTTTCCTCCAGTAAACTTCAGTCATTTTGATGGTTAGCTATCAGTATATCTTATAAACTGTGGCTTCCAATACTTGCTACCAAGAAATATTCAATCTGCATGTGATCTTAGAGGTCCCCCTTATTCTACAGATAAAGAAAATTGAGACTGAGATTTGTTTACCTGCAATAATACAGTCATTTAGTGGCAGAATTGGAGCAGGTAATCAATTTTTCTGATTTCTTGTTTGGTGCTCTTCTCATTATATTCCATTGACTATAATAAAAATAAAACTCCAGTGTCTACTTTAGTCTCCAATAGATATCTGGTAGATAACTTTTTAATGACTAAAACAAGGGGACAAAGAAACAATGCTGCCTATCGTGAGAGAATACTGGCTTCACTTTTAGCCTAGGTTGGTGCAGACCTTTGGCTAGACCCAGCAGTGATTTTCAAATCATGAATAGGAACACTATTGACAAGGCACATTTTCCTCTTGACTGGCTGCAGCCACATTTACAAATGCTTGAAAGCATTTGTTCGACCTTAAATATGTATGTGTGTGGACAACTGGAATTAGTGCTTTCTGAATTCATCCAAAATACAGGATTAGTTTCAGCCTTCTTTTACACTCTTGGGAAAATCTTCCTTAAAGTGACAATAATTTAACCACACTTTTCATTTCCTTTTGAGCCTCTATAATCTTATCTTTGAAAGCCAATAGCTTATTTTATGTTTTCCCCTCTTGGTTACTGTACTCCTCAGAATAGACTGTGTTATATACTATGTTAACAAACAACTTCCAAATCTCAGAGGCTTACTACAAGTTTTATTTCTTGCCCATGCTACATTTCAACTACAAGTTTCTGGAAGCTTTGTCTTGCTTTATCTTCACTCTGGGACCCAGGCTGGCAAAGCCTCCACTACCTTCAACATTGTAGACTGTCATGACATCAGCCCTTAAAACTTTTGTCTTCAGGTGATATCACTGTCACTCAGATTTTACCCGCCACAGCATGTAACATGATCACAGCCAACTTAAGGTGAAAGAGAAGTACAATGCTCCCATGTGCCTGGGAGAAGAAGCAGAGATACATGGATACTAATGACAACCACAATTATATTGACTTTGACTCGAATGTTTGCTTAAGGTTTTGACTGAATATTCCCTCCCCTCCCATGGCTTAATTTATTATTTTGGCTATTTTCATTACTTGTATTTATGACCTATTTATTTGCTCTAAAATGTTTTAATGTATTGCAATGATGCATCATTACATAATGTTATATAAGAGAAATTTGGCTGAAGATTTCACAAGAGTGATGTCAGACGTGGAAGGAAGACTAGAAGGAGGATTGAAGGAAAGCAAAGGAAAAGGAAAGAAGGAAAAAAGAGTCTGAGAGGAGAAAATATTGAACAGAAAAAAGTCAGTGGGAAATGAATACTGAGAGCAAAACTTGCACATTTCAACATGCTAAGAACTCCTTGGGGAAAAGAACGCATGAAAATCTATAAGACATTATTTAAATCTTACAATGTTGTGCCCCAGGGCTGGTAACAAGTCCTGGGCTCATCATTTCCAGTTTCCTGCTGACTTAAAGAGGAAAAAAGAAATATTTAAAAAAAAAAATAGCGATAGAACAAAAGTTCTGAATCTCAAACAACTAATGAAAACATACATGTAAACTCTTCAGATTTCTTCTCTCCCCTAGGGCTTACTGTCTTCTAGAAGGAAAAAAAAAAAAAATATGTGAGAACCCCTCTGAGATCTGGTTTTTTTTTTTTTCTTTTTTTCTTCCTCAACTGTACAGAAGAAGAGGTAGAACATCGCTGGCCCCAAACTTTAAATACTAGGAAACCAAAATGACACTTCAATGAGTGAAGGAATTTGTGAATATAGTCTTGGGTTGCAGGCCTTTTTTCTGCATTCATCCCTTTAGCTCTCTGTGTGTGTGCCAATATAGAGAAAGTGAAAGAGACAGAAAAAGAGAAAGGGAAAGAGAGAGGAAATGAGAAGGTAAAAGAAAGAAAATTAGTGTTGTGCTGCAGCCTGCTTGTACCCACTCACGCAAACCAAGTTAGCCATGATGAGAGTATTTACACCATGGAAATTAGCAACCCCACAAATTAGGGTTTATTTTGTGTATGTGTGTGTGTTTTCCCAGAGAGTTGGTTACTAAATATTTACCAGCACACCACTGGGAGAGATAGACTAGAATAGAAAAAGAAAAGAGAAACAAAGTTATGAGAAGAAAGAAAAGAGAAGGAATCTCAGAGGAAGAAAGGGGAGTGGGTTTGGATTTGGAAGAAGAGTAGAAAAGTTGAGCTGTCTTAAATTCCAGGCCATAAAAGTCTTCTTTTTTATAAATCAAAGTTTTTTTTGTTTGTTTGTGGCATTTTTTAAATCTGGAAGTTTTGGAATCTCCATTCATTTTTAACTAGTTATAGGCAATTGAGAAACAAAGAACTATCTATAGTCCTTCCTGGGAGGCAGACCATATCCTCTGCAAGAACAGAGTGAATGTTTAAGGGTAAAAACCAGGCAGCAAACGCTTTCTTTGCTCTGGATACACATTCCTGGTCTGATTGGTCTGTAGGAGATGCATTAGTTCTCCCACCTGAAAGACAAGAAGATTGCCCACTCAGTCTGGTTTTAGAAACACTGGAGTACAAATTCAGTGATAGTTATAACCCCACCACAAAAAAAAAAATAAAAATAAAAATAAAGCAAACGAACCAGTTGACTTGGAGTCGATTCTGACTCATGGTGACTCCATGTGTTTCAGGGCAGAACTACACTCCATAGGGTGTTCAAGGGTATGACTTTTCAGAAGCATATTGCCAGACCTTTCTTTTGAGGCATCCCTGGGTAGATCCAAACCATTGACCTTTCAGCTAATTGTCCAGCATCTTAATCATTTGTGCGATCTCCTGCTAACCCATATCAACGTTGAATGATTTCCTATGTGTTTTCTTTCCCACTTTCTACTGATTACAGAAGCACAGTGCTGGTGTTTTCTTTGTTGTTGTTTGGGCAGGTGCAAGGACCTGATCCTTCTCCATGTGCATTATCTTTTTGGTGTGTATATTTGGAGGAGTGGCTAACCCATATGAACCTAACATAATACTGGGCACATAAAGAAGTTCATTATTAAGCTACTGATTGTGCGATTGAACCTGAACCCTTTGTTCTTGGCAGGTTGCAGGATTGTTTTGACTGTTTCTTGCTCATTCTGAGGCTGACTGCAGCCCTCAATAACTTTCCACGCTGCCTAGTCTCTCTCTGCAACAGCTCCCTCCTTTCATATAGACACACCTGTTTTGCATCTCCATCAGTCTCAATCTGAACCTCTTACCTGTTCCTAAAGACCTCCCTCAGACTTAAAGACCTCGTCCCCAAGCACCCTGTCTTTTTCTGAACCCTCTGTAGTACATCTTGTTTTTAGGACTAATTGGCCATCCATATTAGGCCTTGTGCTACAATTTGACACTATCTCTGTGTAGGCCTTATTTTCTCAATTATATTATGAGCATCTTGAGAATATGCATCACATTTTATTTATATTTTTACCCCTAGAATGCCTAGCACCATTCTATGTCTATGTCTACAGTAGGCTCGTAATAAATGTTTGTCGAAAGAATGAATGCATTCATCCATCACTCAGGTAATCAGGTTTCTAGCTATGTGATGCAACCTATTCCCATCAAGTCAATTGTGACTCATGGTGAACCCTTGTGTTTCAGAGTAAAACTGTACTCCATAGGATTTTTAATAGCTATAATCTTACAGAAGTAGATTGCCAGGCCTTTCTTCTGTGGGGCCACTAGATGGATTTGAACTGCCAATTTTTTGTTATTAGCCAAGAACAAACCATTTGCACCACCCAGGGACTTTAGCTAAGTGACAATGGGTTACTATTTCTAAGATATAAAAATCATCTTTTCCAGAATATTTTTGTGGAGAGAATATACAATCTCTGTAAGGTTAAGGAAGTCTTTCCTCTACTTGATTACCTATTCTGAGTGAAATTTACATCATTTTGTAAAGTCTTCTGCTTAGAATAGACCAAATTCAGTTGGTTTCTTGATTTACACACCTATTAGGCTCTCTCTCAGTGCTGGATATTATGTGTACTGAGAAAATGCCAAAAATTTTGCCCTCAAACAACTTATGGTGTACTTCAAAGGTTCTTTAAAAAGACGTGTGAAGCTGCTGTCGGGCCCAGAAAAAGGGATACTGGCTGAGTTATGCCTTGGAGAGGGCAAGTAAAGGCCTTGGAGAGAAGAGGTTAGGCATTTATTTTAAATTATTTCTTTGCACATAAATAGCATCTTAGAAAAACAATCGATCTATCAATAACTGTTAAATAAGTAAATTTAGTATTTAATGGAAGAACTAAAATTCTAATCTTGACTGGTGATTTTCTAATATTTATTTTTCAAATATGTAGTCCAATGTGTAAAGTAGTGACAGTGGAAATGTCCTGGTTAAATTAGAAGGAGGGACTCATTCTCCTCTCCTGTCTCTTGTGCCCCTGGCCCTGGGAAGGCATCTAGAAGTGCAGTTTAAAAACCATTGATTGAACACAGATTTAGAGTGTTTAGAATGGACATAATACAATTCTATTAAATCATGAAGAGACGTAGTTGAGTTAGAGCATGTCCATGTAATCCTGAAGTACATAATTTGGGAAATACACTCCACCTATTTACTATGAGATTAAAGCAATGCTTTAAAAAGTATTTAATATGTATAGTGAAGGTCTAATATTCTTTGACTCATTAGGAAATAGATGAATGAACTTCATAATCACAAAAGATAACAAGGATCATCACAGAACATCTTCATAAGAGCACCCCTACAAACTCTGAACTTGATGCCAAGAAAAATAATCACTACTCAAAATAGGAGTATGGCACTTATCAGAGTACTGGCCCAAGATGGAACAAACCATGTGCTTAATTAGGGGCATTGTTTATGTTTCTGAATGTTTAGAAACTGGGGAATAAATAGGAAGATGAGTAGAAACATTGGTATGGTTTTCTACCTTCAACTAATCTCTCTTCTGGTATTGGCTACTAATTTTAAGTGAAGTTGCCTGTGATGGTTAGGTTGTGTGTAAACTTGGCTGGGCCATGATTCTCAGTGGTTTGGCAGTTATGTAATGATGTAGTTGGCAGTTATGTAATGATATAATTTGGCAGGTATGTGATCATCCTCCATTTTGTGAGCTGATGTAATCATCTCCTGTTTTGTGATCTGATGCGAGCAGCTGATCAGTTGAAAAGGGAGTTTCTTTTGGGGTGCCTGAACCCAATATATATGGATACTCTGGCAAAGAGCAGGCTCTCTGGATCTGGCATCTGACTCGTCATCCTCTGACCTATGTTTCTTGGGACATGAGCCAGCAGCTTGCTGTCTGACCTGCTGATTTTGGCTTCATCAACCCCTGCAACAACTTGAGTAATAAGAAATCTCCAGACTGATGCCTGACCCATGAATTTGGGACTTGCCAGCCTCCACAAATGCGTGACCCATTTCCTTGAGATAAATCTCTTTATACATGTATTTACATATATAAACTTCACTGGTTTTGGTCCTCTAGAGAACTCAGCCTAAGACATTTGATACCAGGAGTTGGAGTACTGCTCTAACAAATTCCTAAAATGTGGAAGCAGTTTTGGAATTGGGTAATGGGTAGAAGCTGGAAGAGTTTTAAGGTGCCTAATAGTAAAAGCCTAGATTGCCTTGAAGAGACTGTTGGTAGAATTATGGACATCAAAGGCAATTCTGATGAGGGCTCAGAAGGAAGTGAGAAGAGCTCACTTAGACAATACATATGGTGCCAGCAACAGAATGTTGCTAGAAATGTGGATGTTAAATGTGCTTCTGGTGAGGCTTTAAAAGAAAGTGGTGAACTTGTGATTGGATAATGAAAGAAAGATGATGTTTTTATGCAGTGGCAAAGAACTTGTCTGAATTATGTTCAAATGTTTGGTGGAAGGTAGAACTTGTAAGTGATGAACTTGGATATATGGCTGATGAGATTTCTAAACTAAAGGGGCTGTGTGGTTTCTCCTTACCACTTACAGTAAAATGCAAGAGGAAAGAGATGGACTTATAAATGAACTATGCATAATGGAAACAAAACATAAAAATTTGAAAAATTCTGTTGTACAAACTAAGGACATGTGTCCTAGAATTTTCACCAAAGATGTGGCTACACAGTCTTGTTAGAGAGATTAGGCCCGTGACTGATGGATTCTACCAACTACCACAGCAGAAAACGCATCAGCTCATACTGAAGAGGGCAGAGAACGAAAAGAAAGAAAGCTGTCTGCCTCTTGGAATTCTACAGGCAGGAAACAGGCCAAAGGAGTTACATCTGTTGTCCTTCAAGAAAAGAAAAGGATCATTCCTGGAGCGGCTTGGAAATCAGCAGAACTGTTGGAAGGAACACGGGAAGCAGGACCTTCTCATTTTCAAATTATGGGGCCATGGCCTCCTGGACCTCAAAGGGTGGGGCCACAGTCTTCTAGGTTTCAAGGAGTTGGATCTTTGCCAACTGGATTCTGGAGTGTGGGGCTGCGGTTAAGGTGTGCCAGGAGGATGATGCTACCACTCAAAGCTGAGGGGGTGGGGCTGCCATGCCCAAAGGCTGGAAGAACAGGACCTAGGGAGTGGGATCGCTACTTAGATGGACTAGGAGAATAGAGCCTCCCAAACCTAAAGGAGTAGAGTTGCTGTCCCAGTGGGCCTAGAAGCGGAGCTAAAGCTCTGGGCTGAGGGGCGTCCACCTAGAATCTAGAGGGTATGGCCAACAACAAGAGCCAGGAGGGCAGGTCCATTGCCTAGATGGTCTCAAAGAAAAGAGGATTATATTCAAGCCTTGAGAACCGTTGTAATTTTTCCTGCTGGATTTTGGATTTGCTTGGGGCCTGTTATCCCTTCTTTCCCTCCAATTTCTCCCATATATAATGGAAATGTCTACCTTGTGACTGTTCCACCATTGTACTTTGGAAACAGATAACTTGTATTCTAGACTTCACAGGTTCACAGATGAAGAGGAATTTTGCCCCAGGATGGAATACGCCTGAAGTCTCACCCATATTTGATTTAGATGATTCAGAAAATGAGATTTTGGACTTGGAGTTGATTTAAGACTTTTGGGGTGATGTGATGGAGTGAATGTGTTTTATATGTGGCAAGGACATGACATTTTGGGGGGCCAAATGGTGGAATGTTATGGATTATATTCTGTCCCCAAAAAATATGTATTGTAAATCCTAACCTCTGCCTGTTGTTATAATCCCACTTGTGAATGAGTTGTGTTTGTTATGTTAATGAGGCAAGATTCGGTTATGTCAATGAGGATTAGGTTGTTTATTAAGTTAATGAGGCAGGATTAAGGTGTATCTTGACTCAATCTCTTCTGAGATATTAAAGAGATATTAAATAAGAAGAGAGAAAAGCAGAGATAGGGGAAGAGAAATATCAAGTCAGAGGAAGATCACCAAGGAGCAGAAGCTCAAAAGAGACCAGGATCTTCCTCCAGAGCCAAGAGAGAGAGGAAGCCTTCACTGGAGCCAGGACCCTGCATTCAGACTTCTAACCTCCTAAACTGTGAAAAAATAAATTTGTGTTTGTTAAAGCCATCCATTTGTGGTATTTATGTTACAGCAGCACTAGACAATTAAGACATTGCCTTTTTTCTTGAGGCCATCATGAACACAGTCAGAGTCTCTGAGTCACATACAAGCATTTCAATTCTTGGCCTCATGAACTCTCCCCTGGTCATACCTTTCAGTGTTTTAGAAAAAGAGGCCAAGTTGTTTTGGGTAGATACACAATTCATAAGGTTTGGAAGTAATGAGAGTTGGCCTTTCCTTTCCTAAAATGATGAAACTGATCATATTAATCTGAAGGAGGTGTGTGCTGGAGATTTTGCTCCATTGTGTTATAATTAATGACTTCGGAGAAAGGCATCATGATGGGGACTCGAAACTGCAAATTACAGAACAACTGCTTGTTTTATATTCTGCTGTTTACAAACTATGTGAGGGAAAACAATAACAATATATAAGGGATCTTGATAAAAGAAAAGGAGTGACAGAGATGAGTATTGTTCCTTGCCTTGAAAAGTCTCACAAAAACTCTGGAAGTGAAAGAGTCAAGATTTTTTTTTTTCTTTTTTGTTTGTTTTTGTGTTTTTCCCTTTGGGTCATCTGCAAGTGAACTAGTCTAAAGTGGTTTAATCAATCAATTGGAATTTGCAATTCTATGCCATGTGTGATGAGAGATACGAAAGAGCATAAAATACAAAGAGGTATTCTGTGAAATCTAGGCATACAAGAGGTAGTTTCTACCATTCCTTTGATCAGGCTCTCAGACATCTCCTAGAGGCTGAATACCTGGCATTTCCTTACTTCAGAATACTACTCCAACATTGACTACCAGAGGGAAAAAATTTTGCCTGGTCAGTAATTCTAATCTGAGGTCTTTAGACTCCTAGGTCTATGTGATAAAGGTCCACAAATCATCTTTAATACACACACACACACACACACACACACACACACACACAAGCTTTTTTCAGGTAACTAAGAAAAAACTGGAGCCCTGGTGACACAGTGTTTAAGAGCTGGCTACTAACTGAAGGTCGGTAATTCAAATTCGCCAGCCACTCCTTGGAAAACCTATGGAGCAGTTCTACTCTGTGCGATAGGGTCACTAGGAGTTGGAATTGACTAAATGGCTAGGCTTTTTTTTTTTAAGAAAAAGCTGCTCACATTTAGATAAAGTATTAAGTCTTTTGCTTTGTGTAAAATAATATCCACTCAGTGGAAAATCTGATTGAAGTGGATTATCTCGTGCTAATCAGAAACTTTGGCAATTATATGATTAGTAAAAATGTCAAAAAACACATGGTTAAATAAAATTTTTAAAAACATGGGAGTTTCATAAAAAAAAGTGTGTGTGTGTGTGTGTGTGTGTGTGTGTGTGTAGACTGAGAACCATTACTCTAAGGCATACTCTTCAGTATGAAACTCTTCCAAGCATTTCTACCAACTGTTTGGCTCAGATACGAATTTAAATTTTCTCCCCTGCCCCCAACTAATATCCCTATATTTAGTATGAATAACAATAAAGGTCACTCAGATTCAGATGACAAGAATTCATATAAGTAGATGGAGACTCCCATCTGTGAAAATCTTTAGAGGAAATATCTATTCTAGGAGATATGGGTAAATATGGCAAGTGTAGGATGCTCCCATCCTTTTATCTGGTAATAAAGGGGATTCTTCTCAAATATGAGTGTTGTGTTAATATTAACCAACATTATTAAGACTGAGAGTTGGCCTTTCCTCTATGTCCAAGCACCTCTTTTTGAAGCATACCATCCCAGGTAGTAAGGGGCTGACTTCTAGATGGTATGAAAAATCATAGATATTTCTTGAAAGGTTAAAATTTCCCATAATTTGGTGGGGAATGATTTTATATTAGTGGAGCTTCCAGACTGAGACAAATTAGGAAGAAAGACCTGGTGATCTACTTCCAAAAAGCAGCTAGTGAAAACTCTGGATCACAAAGGTTCAATCCACAACTGATCATAGGGATGGCACAGGACTGGGCAGCGTTTCGTTCCATTATGCATGGGGTTGACTCAATGGCAGCTTACAACAACAATTTTATATTAAAATAAACAAATTACTATGGGAAGAAATTTTAAAAAAAATACATGCAATGTTTTAAAATTCAGCATAAGGTTTCAAAGAAACAATGTGCTTATAGCCAGTAACTTAAGTCCAATGTGTTTGATTCTCCTGATAATGCTTGTTCATCTTCCTCTGACTTTAATAAAAGTTATCATTAGCATTTACTGACTCCTTACTATGTGCTGAATGCCTCCACACGTCCATTATTTTATTTAAATCTCACACCAATCCTAGAAGGTAGGTATCATGACTCTGATTTTAGAGACATGGAAGCTAATTCATATAGCTACTAATCAACTTGCCTAGTCACTAGTAATTTATAGTATTGAGATTCAAAGCCAGGTTTGTTTGAATCTCAAAGTTTCTTTTCCTGGCAACATTAATTAATTAAGTCATTTTATAAATTAAGAATTATTAATTAATTAATTGCAACAAGGATTCGGTGTTATACGACCTGAAATCACGACTTAGATCTACCATAAACTGGTTTTATTATCTGAACCAAGTTGTACCCTGCTAGACATCTAGTCCAGAATATTGTGCCAGGCTAAGTACCCTTTTTTAAGTAGCAATCTGGAATTCTGGCTATGAAAACATTTCAGTGGAAGTTTGATTAATGCCAATCAGTACGCCAGGATACACTTAACTATGGATTAAATGAAAATTATTTTTCTGTTAGTTGTCTTCAAGTTGGCTCCAATTCATGGCAACCTTATGTATAACAGAAGGGAACATTTCCCATTCCTGCTCCATTTTCAAGATCATTGGTAGGTTTGAGTCCATTGTTGAGTCAATCGTGTCAGTTCCTCTCATTGAGAGTTTCCTTTGTTTTTGCTGATCCTCCACTTTACCAACCAAACATAATGTCCTTCTCTAGTGATTTCCTGATGATATGTCCAAATTCTCGAAATTCTTGCTTCTAAGGAACATTCTGGTTGTATTTCTTCTAAGACTGATTTGTTCATTCTTCTGCCAGTTCATGGTATATTCAATATTCTTTGCCAATACTACAGTTCAAATTAGTTTTAAATTATGTAATTCTGAGGACTGAGAATAAGACCTGAGCTCATGTTAACTCCAGTGGAAATAACAAAAAGGTGACTTCATGTATGACTTAACCACCTTGTTCACATGTTGACTTGCACTTACATTAGAGGTTAAAAAAAAAAAAAAAGAAAGTACTAATCATGTTCTTGATTGAAAGATTTTGTTCATTTAAGTTTATATGGACTCTTATCGCTTCTGTATATACACTTTTTCCCCCACAAAAAATCTCATCTAGTTCTCTTGCTTTAAACACTATCATCAACTGGGATTCCTAAATCCACATGTCCCATTGGCTTTCTTCCCAAAATACCAAATGCATCCTTGACTGCTCCACAGCAAAGCCTAATAGGCATTGACACTTACTGTGACCAAAACAAAATTTCAGATAACACCTCCCCAGCTCCCAACCAAATTTGCTTCTTCCCCAGTCTTCCCTGTCTCAATACAAAGGATTCTAATTTAAGCCCTTAGTCTGAGCTGTTCTCTCTGTCTGGGATGCTCTTCCCTCTGATATTTGCATGGCTGATTTCTTCTGAGCACTGTCAAGCACTAACTCAGAGATATCAAGTTGGAGTGTAGTTGAATATTTACCCATTTTTGAGGGAAATCAATCCTGTATAGATTGTCCCCCAAACAGAGATAAAAGTTAAACTTATAAAAGTAAAAACTGCAGACTATCTGTGGAACAGATAATCCTATGTTGATTGGCTATTTGTTGGCCCGTTTTTCTTTTTTTCGTTGATTGGATGAAGGCCGTTAAGAAGACTATTTGCCCTTGAGTACACTAACTAAGTTGTCAAGGAAAGGCAATTTTTTTTTAAGCATTTCCTGAGAAACCTTGAGATTTTCTCTATTATATATATATCTGTGTATCAATGATCTAGTCTGTTTTGGTTGGTACATGTGCCTTATTTAGGCCAGATCTGCACTATTGTCCCTCACTATGATTTAACATCATTAATATAGATCATGTCATCCTCTCAGACAGGCTTTCCCTGAACAATCAGCAGTAATAATGGCACATTTTATCTTCTTCACATTCCCTCATTTAATTTTCCTCATAGAACATAACTTTGTTTAATTTTTAAAATTTATTTCATCCTTGATTTATATACAGTTCCCTCTCCTTGCCTTGGAATGCATGTTGCAGAAAAGTTCAGCGGTTGTTTTCCTTTTTTCCCCAAGAACAAATACCTTCAGTAGAGTAGATGTTCAATAAATATTTGTTGAAAAAATGACAAATTACTTAATGACCCAACAGCCATCATATGATTTAACTTAGTTAATGATGTCAGAGTCCCAAATCTTATTTCATAATGTAACATTCCTGAAACTTAAGAGTAAATTCCATCACCATCCTCAACATGAACTCCAGCCATAATGCTCTCCTCACTGCTCCTGTGATGCCTTGTCTACATCCACCTCTTTACTTTGTTCAAACTCGCTGCCTTTCCTGTAAACCCTAACTTAATTATTTTCCTCATTTACATAAAAAATATTTAAATATATATTTTATTGTAAAAATCTCAAAAACTGAATGGATTAACACAATAGTCACAACAATAGACACAAATATACCAACAACAATCATGAAGATGGCACAAGACCAGGCAACATTTCATTCTAGTATACATGAAGTCACCATGAGTTGGAGTAGATTTGACAGTAACTAACAGCAACAATACATAAAGCACACGTTAAGTCTGTCTTAGTCAAACACCCTAATCTTACAAATATTATCAGAGGAAACCACTGTTAACAATTTGTCATTCATCCTTTCAGACTTTTTTTTTTTTTTTTAAATCAAAGACTTTCATTTCTTTTTAACATCTATCCTGAGCAAGTCCATTTCCCTGGAAATCTTCATGACTGCCAGATCTCACAAGGGTCTCTCCCACACTTAATTGACTACAGCTCCTCCTTTATGTCATGTGTTTGTCACTGAATGGAACAGCGACTTGAAACGAAAATTAACTTTTCACTAAAAAGATCATCTCATCCCAGCAAGTGTGTGAACTCCAGTAGAGCCAGGACATATCTTTATTCTACTTTGAACTTCCCATGGTCCTAGGCACAAACATTTTTCCATAGAAAGTAAAAGTTATTGTCTTGGAACGCCTGTGAAATTTTTACAGAGACAAACTTTAAGTGTGCAATAGAGTCAGGAAAGCTTCACAAACAATATGTCCAATTAAGCCCTCATCAGTTATGAGCTTTTATTGTCAACAATTGCTTTAGACTCAGTAGGCTACTTTTATCTGACAAATAGTTTTTTTAAATACATGTTTAATCAAAAAATTGTTTTAAAAAGCATCTAAAATAAAAATACATTTTTTAAAAGTTTAAGAATTTTGATCATCAGACCATTTCTGTAGACTTTCAGACTGAAAGCACTGAACAGCCACCTCAGTACAACTTGTATTTTAGGAATTGATTTTGTTAATTTCCTCTTTTAGAGGACATCTGGTTAGTTTATTGTTGTCTTTTTATTATTCTATTATTGGCTAAATCATCAGACAACATTTGAGAGTACATGAGAGAAATGGAAACTTGTTCAATTTAATCAACGTCTAAATAACTTGGAAATCTTTAGAAGTATGCACACACTGAAGTTTGTGTTGCTGTTAGCTGCCACTGAATTGGCCCCCAACTCATGGCAACCCCATGCACAACAGAATGAAATACTGCTCGGTCCTGTGCCATCCCCACGATCAGTTGCATATCAGATTGTCGTGATCTATAGGGTTTTCACTGGCTGATTTTCTGAAGTAGATTGCCAGGCACTTCTTACTAGATCATCTTAGTTTGAAAACTTTGCTGGCCTCTTCAGCATCACAGTAACACACAAGCCTCCACTGATGGATGATGCTTATGCATGAGACGGGTCATGGATTAAATTGTATCCACCAAAGATGTGTGCCAATTCGGCTAGGCCATGATTCCCAGTATTATGTGGTTGTCCTCCGTTTTGTGATCTGATTATCCTCCATTTTGTGATACGTTGTAAATCTTAGCCTCTATGCCTGTGTTATGGAGTGAGCTGTCTGTTATGTTAATCAGGCAGAATTAGATCATGTTAATGAGGATTAGGTTATGTCTGTTATGTTAATGAGGTAGGATTAGGGTGGGATGTATCTTCAGTCACCACCTTTCACCACCCTACAAGAGATAAAAACAGAAAGAAGTGAGCAGAGAGAGAGGGACATCCTACCACCAAGAAAGAAGAGTCAGGAGCAGAGCTCATCCTTTGAACCTGAGGTCCTTGAACTGATAAATTCCTAGCCTCAGGGGAAGATGGATGACAAGGACTTTCCCCCAGAGCCAACAGAGAGAGAAAGCCTTTCCCTGGAACTGCTGTCCTGTATTTGGACTTCTAGCCTTCTCAACTGTGAGATAATAAATTTCTGTTTGTTAAAGCCATCCACTTGTGGTATTTCTGTTGTAGCAGCACTAGATAACTAAGACAAGGTGCACCAGCTGGAAATCAAACCCAGGTCTCCCACATGGAAGGTGAGAATTCTACCACTGAACAACCAATGGCCTCTTTAAGAGTATTGTATTCTTACACACATGATGCACAACTTCTTTTTTTTTTTTTTTTTTTTGGTATGTTTTTGTTTTATTTTATTTACAAGCAATTTCATACTTAACAAAAAACTGCAAGAATATTACAACAATCCCAGCATACCATTTACTTAGATTCACCAATTGTTAATATTTTACTCTGTTTGCTTTACCATGTGCTCTCTCTCTCTCCTTCTCCATAAGTAGCATTATTTTTTTTGAAACATTTGAGAGTAAGTTGCATACATCATGGCCTGATGCACAACTTCTATGTTTGTTTGCCAACCGCTCCCTCCTTCCTCTAGGTATTTTCATAAGCATGCTATGCTAATTTTTGGCAAACAAAGGGAGAATGCACGCATTAGTTGTATAAAAATATGGTATAGATAGATAAATGGACAGATAGATAAACATTCATGCATATGAGATGTCATGCTTATAATCATTGAGTAATGAAAAGATGAGCCAACGTTAGGAGTCTTGTGGTTTTATTCCAGCACTTATACTTACTGGTTTGGTGACTTTGGACAGCAGCTCTCTCTAGGGTCCTCATCTGTATAATAGGAGAGATAGAATAGCCACTTGCCTAAGTAGCTAATCATACACACACAAATATGCAGTATATGTGTATGCATATCTGTATGAATTATCCTGAAATCACTCACGGAGTACAGATTTTGACTGAAAATACTATTGTTACTTGACTTTACCGCAAAATCCTAGACTTGCTACTTATTTTCATATTACTTCCTTCAAAACTAGAAAAAGAATCTTTTTTTCCCTTTAACTCTTGGCATGACTGCCGGCGACAGCCCACTGCTGGCTGAAGTGCTTGAGTAAATAGAGAATAGGAGATTTCTTAAACAAGTGAGTGATTTAAATCTGCATATGCAATGAGACCTGTTAGGCAAAACTTCTGCTCATAAGACCCCTGGGGCTCTTAGGAAGATATTTGATATGTAATTTCCTAAACTGCTTACTATAGGTTTTGCATCTTATTGTTTATTTTGCTTGAAATTGTATTGTCAGTTGGAAGGTTCCCAGAGAGAGCTTTGATGGAAATATGCTTGGATGAGCATTAGGCTTTATTTTTTTGTGCATGTAATAATATTAACTCTTCAAGTTATTGCTAGTTGGATATTTGCCAAGATTTGAATCTAAATGCTTTTCGTTTCTTGCTTTCATTTTGTTTTCATTCTATTTCATTCCTCTAAATAGTGAACATTTATTCCATTGTTAAGCAAAAAAGGTGTAAAGGTAAATGAAATGTATATAATTAGTGAACAAAAGCATTGCCTAACACGTCTGCTCCATTTGTGGAGTGAGAGAGGGTACCCCGACTTCCTTTGTCAATACTACTTCAGCCTCATTTGACCCTAGATTTTCTTTCAAGTCTATGTCTCCTGGCCTCTAAATCAAATTATTTGGAGAGGGACCTAGGCCAGAGGAGTGTTTGTATTGACTCTGTGTATTCAAGTCAATAGGTCAACAGGTACCAAACACTAGAATTGTGTTTGTCTCTATAGTGAAACCAAATGACATATGACAGTACTCCTTCCGTCAATGATGAACAGAAAAGTATTCCCACAGTATATCGGTTTTCAAATACAATTCATCAGGGTAAAACCAAGCATAAGGTGAGAGGATCTAGTAGGCACACACATAAAAAATCTGTTGCCATCGAGTCGATTCAGACTCATAGCGACCCTATAGGACAGAGTAGAACTGCCCTCATAGGGTTTCCAAGGAGTGGCTGGTAGATTCGAACTACCAACCTTTTGGTTAGCAGCCGAGTTCTTAACCACTGCGCCACCAGGGCTCCGCTAGACACATACGCACGCACAAAACAAACAAACAAAAACACATTCCAAAGACCTGGTTTTTCCTTCTCCTCAACTTTTTGTTTGTTTGTCTTATTTTCTACTTTCCTTATCTCTTCTCCCCTGATTTCCCTCCTTTCTCTCTGCCTCTTTGTCTCTCATTACTTCTCTGTCTCTCCATCCATGTTTCTCTATGTTTTTCTCTGTCTCTTATTTTTCTCCACTTTGGGATATTTTAAAAAAATCACAGCTCTCTTCAAGTTCCATCTTGTCTGGTGCCTTTTTCTAACCAGTTTCTAGGTTGACAAGAACGGAATTTTAGAACTATGTACTTCATACCTTTCAAAAGGCTAATATGATAAAATACAATCCCTGTTGAGATTATGGTACAGATGATTTTCAAGTGGACTGAAGACTTGATGCCTCTTTCTACAGGCTTCCAGGGAAAGGACAAGGAAGAAGTTTAGAAGCAGGATCTTTGCTGTTCTGCAAAGAATTTCATTTGAAGCCTAGCTGAAGTCTAGGCTTTTTTGCTTCTCTGTTCTATGGTAATTTATCTCTTTATATGTTTCCTTATTATTTGATAAGCTGTAGCTCATAACTAAATGCTTAACTAGTCCATGGTTATGCCACATGTCTTAGTCTTAACCTTACCTCAACCCTAATAGAATATGTATTCTTCCAGAAAAAAAATGATACTGTACCCTGTTTGGAGGGGAGCCCTGATAATGACTAGGCCACATTTATGAGCCTAATAAAAACTTATTATGTATCTTCTTAGTAATTAAGTAAGCTGTTAGTTCATTAATGCTCAAATTATGAAAAATTTTGTAATGTGGGTAGTATAGAAACAAATACACTCAGCCAAAGTTACTTAGTCCTGTGCTATAGAGTCCCAAGTAGCCACATAATTTCCAAAGGAAAAGAAAGCCCTATCTCTACTCTTATTCAGCTTTGACAATACAATAACCTCTTTGTGCCTCCACTAGGAATAGATAAAAATAATAACCATATTCATTTTGTGTGGCCCTCCAAGTCTCTCACAGTCACATTCCTTTTCTGAGTGTAGGGCAGTTTTCTGGATGACTTTGAGTAACAAAAAAATCCTTAAACACAAAACTTACTTTTACTCTGTAGGGACTAGAGAGTTTCAAAAATCATCTGAAGGAAAGTATATATTCAATTGGCTTTTGGAATGAAAATACTAATAAGCAGAATGAATTGTGGCTTAATTTGAATATTGTGTTGATTAGGTTTAGGTTTGGATAATTCTTTTTTTTTTTTTTTTTTAATATTTTATTGTACTTCAGGTGAAGGCTTACAGAACAGATAGTTTCTCATGTAACAGTAACACACATGCTGTTTTATGACATTGGTTAAC
>NW_004444014.1:8283439-8299088 GCF_000243295.1 Trichechus manatus latirostris | reverse complement strand
CATTTGATGTTCTAGGGTTTCAGGATTGTTGATTCTCTGTTTGGCTTAGTTTTTCGGATCTTTGTTGTGGAGGGACGGCGTGGTGCTTCTGCCTAGACCGCCATCTTGCCGGAGTCTCTCAGGTTTGGATAATTCTTGATAAGGCTTTTCCCCATTACCCTGGTAACTGAATGCTGGCTCCAGTAATAAAGTAAGCTCAACTGTTCTTCCAGCAACAAGCCGGGAGAGAATGAAATCTTGGCAATAATGATGTACCTAAGAAAGTATATGTCTTGCATATTTGAAGGACAGGCTTGTTTCTTGGTATTGGAAATCCTAATTTCTAACAGGTAATTTCTGCTACGTGTTTCTTTTTCACTGTGAGTTTTAAGACAGCTGAATTGAGCTGTTCCAATATTCTCATGTCCCAAACCCTCATTACTTTGAGCCAAAGATTTATTGTTTCCTACTTTGGAGGGTGTTGCTTGTATGCAATTATGCTGGCTTAATTGTAGTTCATTCTTCCTCATATATTGTTGTGTGACCTCATGCTGACTTTGTTGTGGGCTGTCGCTGTCAGGCCTAATCCCTGGAAAGATGTAAGTACATTAGAATTCATTACAAAAAGAAAGAAAAACACAAGTTGGGGTGGAAAGAAGCTGGCAAATGGGGAGGCAGCTTAACCTGCTGCTATTGCCTTTAGAGACAGAAAAACAAAAGTCCAGGATAAAATGGTCCCCAGTGCAGCCCTAATCCAGGTCTGCAACTCTGTAGTCACCGGTGTAAAGTTCTAGCATGAAAAAAACTCCTATTGATCTAAGGTTAAGCTTGAAAATATTTGTCTTCCTGCAATTTGCCACCCTTTCTGTTCCCCTCTTCTGGCTTTCATTCATACCATCCACACCACTCCCTCTCCATCTCACCCTGCCTCACCCTCTGTCATCCCATATTCCCACCATTAGAAACTTTTATTCTAGCCCCTTCCTCCATGACACACAACTCGATTTCAGGAAAGCATCAGAAACTCATCAAGTGATTACCTAAATCCACAATATAGAATGGACTCTCAGTGGAACTACCAAAACAAAAACAAAAAACAAAAAAAACTAAACGCATTGCCATTGAGTTGATTCTAACTCATAGCAATCCTATAGGACAGAGTAGAACTGCCACATAGGGTTTCCAAGGAGCAGCTGATGGATTCGAACTGCTGACTTTTTGGTTAGCAGCCAAGCTCTTAACCACTGTGCCACTAGGGCTCCTCCACCAGTTAGGTCAGTGGTTCTTAAACTTGAGCATGAATCAGAATTACGTGAATTACCTGTAGGGCTTGCTAAAACAGATTTCTAGGCCCCAGCCCCAGAATTTCTCGTGCGGTGGTTGTGAGGTGGGGATTGAGAATCTGTATTTGTACTAAGTTCTAAGGTAATGCTGATGCTGCTGGTCTGGGGATGGCACTTTGAGAACTGAACAGCATAGTGATCTGTCTGCCTTCTTCTAGCTTCATCCACACAAGAAACCCAGTGTGAGCAAGCTGACTTCACAGCACAGCCTCATCCAGGCCTGGCCTTTCCTGGCTCTGTCTGCTACTCTAAGCGTGTGAGCTTTCTATAGAGGAGGATAGCTGTTAGCCTAATCCACAACCTTGAAGCTACTTCCAGCAGCTTGTTGCTCCTTCTAGAAATATCTGTGTTTAAAGGGAAGTAACAGTGGTAGACTCTATTATAAGAAGAGAATGGGTTACCATTCAGTGACAAAAGAGGATAGGAGATATTTCTAGACAGAGGAGACCTGCCAGGTGGCCTTTCAATGCCAAGCTTGGACTCTATCATGTAGCAATTCCTGGGCTTCTGAGGCTTTTCCACCCCTCAACCTCCACTGTAGAGAATAGGCACAAGTGTCTATGCTTCAGAGCTGGGTGCCTTGGGAAATCATTTTGTCTAAAATTTCATGTGACTGTCACTCAATAGCATATACATGATTTATTTTTAAATATAAAATAATATTTGTATTTCTCACTACTGGGAAAAACTACCTGTTTCACGCATCTGCCCATCCCTGTTGACATTCTTTAGGAAGAAAGCCTAATGGTTTCTCCAGGTATAGTCAATGTGGGAGAAGTCAGGGACAGTCAGAGTTTGCCCTCAGGTTTACTGCCTGTCATGATTCTCCTCTGGCTTCTGCCTTCTGTTACTTGAATCTGATAAGCTATGTTTGTTAGCCCTCCTGTTCTTATCTATGGTTGCTGAGAATATGATCATTAAAAGGGGATTAAATGGTAAATAGAAATCGTATGTTTGACATTTCATAGCACAGTGCCTAATCCATAAAGTAGGCATTCAATACAGGTGTGATTCATTTGAATCAAATCACTGAACTGGCTGCCAATCCAGTTTTTCCCTGGCTCTACCTTTGTTAATACAAGTAGAATCAACTCCAAGGTACACAACATCACCTTTGTTAATAGTTCAAGTTCTAATTTAATCTGTGATCTACTCTAGGAAAATTCTGCCTCATGAGGGAACGGGTTAAGGCGAGAGGGAAAGAGAGGCTGAGGTATAATGCAATGAAACCCAGCAAACTTAAATTATACATAAAATGGTCAGACATCATTGATCCACATATGAAAAACAGATATAGGTTTTGAGATAGGCCTGGGTAAAAGAATGTCGGACTGTGGGGACCCCTGCCCCATTCTCAGGAAGCCTAAGTGGGCAGATGACGCTCATCCTGTGTCATCTTTAAACATTAAAGAAAATACCTTTTTATACAACTTCTCAGCTCATTCCCCTTCTGTCTCCTCTATCTTCCCACCCCTACTCCTCTCATCTCACAACCTCACTTGCCACCCTATGACTAAAACTCAAATGAATGATTCTATTACCTCCTTTTCTCCTGTCCTAGAAAGGTTGGCAGTTTGAACCCACACAACAGCTCTGTAGGAGAAAGACCTGGTGATCTGCTCCCACAAAGATTACGGCCTAGAAAACTGTATGGGGCAGTTCTACTCTGTCACCTGGGGTCTCTCTGAGTCAGAATTGACTTGATGGCACCTAACAATAACAAGAGTAGATAACTTGACTGACTCACGTGTTTCTTCACCACAAACTACTTTATTTTTCTCTCAAATGGACCACACACAGATTCTTTCTCTTCTGTTGCTTAGCACTAATAAATCAGGTATTCTCCATCAGATGACTTTTCACAATGTAAACATATCTATTTCAAATTTGTTGTTTCCTCCTCTCTCTGTTAAAACTCTTTCCCGGTTAGCACGGTAAGTTTTTTCTCCTTACTCATTAACTTCTTTATTCTCACACTCATTATTGCAATCATGATTCCAGCAATGGACTAATCATAGCTTGGAATTTTAAAATATTGTTAGTGATCTACCTGTATTAAGGCAAAGATGCCATAGAGTCTGAAGTAGCAATTAGGAATAATTAAATCCACTGCCAATAAAATATAAATCCTTGAAAATACTCGTAAGTCCTCTTCAAAATATCTGCAAAATCTCTATCTACCTCTTCATCTTTCTCTAATTAAAAAGGCTTGTGTCTGTGTTAGCTTAAAACATATATAACAAACATATATTATTTGAATTTTAGCATTTTTTTGTCCTATTGAATTACTAGCATGATAATGGTGTTATATTTTATTTGATACTTTTTTTTTAACATTATTTCATTATAAACATACAGCCTAAGGAATTAATTAGGCATTGGAATAGTCTCCCAGAAATATCAATTACTATAGTTAATATTGTCCCAATGGAAAAATATGAAAGATTTTCAAACAACTGATTTATTGACAAATTTTCAGAAGATGAATCTATTGGTGGTTGTATTTTGCTGAGCAGATAAAGCTAACTTGATATTTATTTGCCCTGATTTGGTTTCTGAAAGATTTTTTTCCCTTAAATATCAGATTGTACATAGTTATAGTTATATTAAATGATTAGAGAACAAGTTGAGTGCTAAAAAATATAATAAAAACAAATAAATTATTGAGCATGAAACACTTTTTGACTTCTTAGTTGTAGGAGATAACATATAGTTGGAATTTCTGGTGCAACTAGAAATGGGAAGAAAAATCCAGCATCAGTAATAGATATCCAAAAGTGTAGAGAAAAATAGAAGGTAGGCTTTGAAAACTTTAATTAACAAGGTAGACAAGAATCAAAGATATGGTACGTATTTCTCAAAGTGAGGTCCTCAAACTACCTGCACAAATACTATTCACTGAATAGTCCTTTATCACCTTGAATTTATATTTGGTCACACAACTTGTTTAGTTTAATGAAATGTATGAAGAAGAGATGCATGTCACTATTTTGTGGAAGTTTTAATAGTTAGTGAGCAGTTCATTGCATTTTTTTTTTCCTTAGATTATGGTAAATGGTAGCATTTCTGCCTTAATCCAGAACAGACTCTCCGGCTGATCCATGTTAGTTATTTAAGAGAAAAAAGAAATTAACTGTGATTGTTCTAAGCCACTAAGACCTGGAGTTGTTTGTTACTGCAGCAGAACTTAGCCCATCCTGACTAACACATATGCACATTAAAAATGTAGATTTATGGGTCCTATGCCAAATCTCTTGAATCAAAATCTAGAGGTGGTGAAGCTTAAGATTCTCAGTTTTTAACAAGATCTTCAAATGCTAGGACTACTAAATTTTTAGAACTTACGTTGTATGGGGACCCCTGGTGGTACAGCGGTTAAGAGCTTGGCTGCCAAACAAAAGGTTGGCAGTTTGAATCTACCAGCTGCTCCTTGGAAATCCTATAGAGTAATTCTACTCTCTCCTATAGGGTCACTATGAGTCAAAATCAACTCAACAACAAAGGGGTTTATGTTGTATGGGGATACTGGTTATATATATGGTCCAAATTACACAAGACCTGAAATGCTAGATGGAGACTCAGGACATGAGTTCTGTCACAAAGACACTGGAAAAATTCTATAATTGAGAAAAGGACATTTATGTAAAAGAGGTACTATGGAAGGGAGAGGTTAGGTGCAAAAAACCAATATGAAACTATTACTACATTCAGGATAGAAATGTACTAAGGTAGAAATTTTAACTGTGTCCTTCATTATGAATCTTTAAATATAACATAGTATCCTCTGAATGTATATGAATGATGGAGGAGTATGAGATGGAGGGATAACTTACTTGGGAATTACTCTGAAAACTTAATACATTTGAAAAGTATTATATAGAGTCAAATCTACTCTTGAAAATTGCTTAAATAACCAATCAGCAGAACTTAAATCCTTAGACACTCAGAAGCGATAAAGTAACTTTTATTTTTGGCCTTTGTTACTAGCCTGAGCGCTGCATTTCCTAAAGGTACTACAGGCCAAAACACTGGGGTAATACATATATATATATATATATATATATAGCTTTTCCAAGCATGTAGAGTTAAATTAATGTAAGTTAATTTTAAAATAAGGTATTCCATTCTATCCTCAATGCAGACTATGCACAATTATATTTAGCCTAAAACAAATCCCTTTCTGAACTCACCTCCCTGAAACTCTATTCACGGGATTTGGATGAAGCCGACTCTGTCTCTATCTCATCCCTATGATCTCACACCATATTAGCACTTGACTTAGGTCTGGACAGTCAGAGTGCTTTGTTCTCTCTTCATAGTGATGGGTTCAGATTGGGCATAGAACCCACATGAGATCACTGTAAGACATGTTCAGGATTTTACTAAAGCCGTCAAGAAAGAGGTGCTCTCTTTACTACGGAGCTGAAAATTCATTTTCCCTTATTCCTAATGTGGTTTCTCTCTTTGCATCATTTACACTTTTCTGTTCCCCTGGAAAGGAGAGTACATGACATTGAGGAAATTCATCTCAGAAAAGAAAGGCAGATGAAATAAAGTCCTTAGAGTTCCGGAGCAAGAACCTAAGTAAGAGGCACACTGCCATTGCTTCCCACCTCTCCAAATGGGGTTTGAAGCAAGAGAGGAAATGCTTTTAAAAACTCCATGTAAGTGAATGGGAACATCCAAAACAGAGAAGAAGTATTGAGTTCTACTTCCCAGCTGGAAATAATAGAGGAGATTGACTCAGAAGTGCCTGGAAAAAGCACTAGGTGGAGCAAGCAGTACCACAATGGAAGAATGGCATCTCCAGTGAAAGGCAGCTGGTCCAGGACTTTATATGTCCATTCCTCTAGTTTGTGCAGAATGTTGAGAGCAAGCTATGGTGAGTGAGGCAGGAGGGAGCTGAGAGTCAAGAGCCCACGGCCTTGGTCAAGTAAGCAAGAAACAATTCTGAAAAGGCTAGTGAAGATTGCACACAGACCAGCCAACTCTTCCCATCTCCAAAGGATACATAATCTTTCCCTACACTCAGTTACCATCTGGAGTAGGAGGAAATAGATGGGTCAAGCCCTGAGTTGAGAGAAATGTTTGGTTCTTGGATTTGACAGAATATCTGAAATGTCTTGAGATAACCTAAAATACACTGGCTTACAAACTGACAGAGACTGAGGTGTCTGTAATTGGTGTATATATGTGTGGTGGGGAAGGCTTTGCCACCCTGAGCATGAGCAGAGTCTCCACAGCAAGACTAGAACATCTATGTGCAATCTGTTTTTCTTTCATTAGGAGTCCTTGGGTAGAGCAAAAAATTAAGAGCTCAACTACTAACTGCAAGTTGGTGGTGAACATATCCATTGTTGCCTTGGAGCCCTGGTGATGCAGTGGTTAAGAGCTCAGCTGCTAACCAAAAGACTGCCAGTCCAAATTCAGCAGCTGCTCATTGGAAACCCTACGGGGTAGTTCTACTCTGTCCTATAGGGTCACTAAGAGTCGGAATTGACTCGACAGCAATGGGTTTGTTTTTTTGCTTTGTTTAGTTTTGGATAGTTGCCTCAGAAGAAGAATCTGGTTATCTGCTTCCAAAAGGTAGGGTTACAGCCTTGAAAACCCTAAGGAGTGAAGTTCTACTCTGAAACACGTGGGGTCACCATGAGTCAGAATCAAGTGGACAGTAACTGGTATATGTATGGTGTATTTCTTTCTTTACATCTTAGAGAGTGTGTAGTATCTGCCAACCACAGATATAAACCTAGCATGCTAGTGTCCTTGTTCACAATCATTAGGAAGACCATACATAAGAAAACAGATCAAGACATAGAGAAAAGAGACTGATTCTTCATGGGATCTTTGCCAAACTGAGGGTACATATACCATTGGATTGTTCAGGTTCATGGAATAGTGCATTCCTCCCTTCTTTTTTATTTGAATTGTGGTCCAATCACTTGCAATTTACTAAAGCAGTAGTGTAGCTCTATTCACTAACTGAATAGCCTTGAGCAAATTATGTAACTTTTTGAGTCTCAGTTTTCTCATCAGTAGAAGCACCTCACAGTGTTATTATGAGTCCTAAAGAACATAATCCATGCAAATAATTTAGCACATTTCCACACTCAATTTGTGGTAGTTTTATTATTATTAAATATAATGTTCAAACATTTGTCAAGGCAAATCTTCTGAAAAGATACAACACTTCTTGAATTGTTCTGCCTAATATATGTTGTTGTTGTTGTTGTTAGGTGTTATTGAGCTGGTTCCAACTCATAGCCACCATATGTACAACAGAACAAAACACTGCCCAGTCCTGCATCATCCTCATAATCATTGCTATGTTTGAGCCCGTTGTTGTGGCCGCTGTGTCAGTACATCTCACTGTGTCAGTACATCTCTTTTTCAATGACCCTTTACTTTACCAAGTATGGTGTCCTTCTCTAGGGACTGGTCCCTCCTGATAACATGTCCAAAGTACATGAGACAAAGTCTCACCACCATTGCTTCTAAGGAGCATTCTGGCTCTGCTTCCAAGACAGATTTGTTCCTTCTACTGGAAGTCCATGGTATATTTAATATTCTTCTCCAACACCATAATTCAAAGGCATCAATTCTTCTTTGGTCTTTCTTATTCATTGTACAGCTTTCGCATGCATATGAGGTGATTGAAAATACAATGACTTCAGTCAGGCACACTTTAGTCCTTAAAGTGACATCTTTGCTTTTGAACACTTTAAAGATGTCTTTTGCAGCACTTTTTCCCAACGCAATACCTTATTTGGTTTCTTGACTGCTGCTTCCATGAGCGTTGGTTATGAATCCAAGTAAAATGAAATGAAATCCTTTACAACTCCAGTATTTTCTCTGTTTATCATGGTGTTGCTTATTGGTCCAGTTGTGAGTTTTTTTTTTTTTTTTTTTTAATGTTGAGGTATAATCCATACTGAAGGCTGTGGTCTTTGATCTTCATTAGTATGTGCTTCAAGTCCTCTTTGCTTTCAGCAAGCAGGGTATTGTCATCTACATATCACAGGTTGTTAATAAATCTTCCTCCAATCCTGATGCTGGATTCTTCTTCATGTAGTCCAGTTTCTTAGATTATTTGCTCAGCATACAGATTGAATAAATATGGGGAAAAGTATAACTCTGAGACACTCCTTTTCTCACACAGTATCCCCCTGTTCTGTTCAAACTACTGCCTCTTGGTCTATGTACAGGTTCTGTATGAGCACAATTAAGTGTTCTGGAATTCCCATTCTTTGCAATGTTATCCATAATTTGTTATGATCCACACAGTCAAATACTTTTGCGTATCATATAAGTCTTGGAAATATCCACTGATCTTTTTTTTTCACGGTACCAGTCTCTCTCCAAGTAATGATATGGATGATGAAGACCGGGCTAAACTGTTTCTCTCTCTCTCTATTAGGCCAAGAAAATCTTTTTGATTATCATTTCTGAGACATTCCACTTGTCTAAAAAACAGTTCTGTTTTCTTGAGAACTCAGTGTTTTTCTATATCACTGAAGTCTGAAGTGTAGAAAAAAAAAACAGTTTAAATTATTGTTTTGGCTTTTGACTGCAGTAAAACATAATTTGGCTGAAATAATGAGATTCAATGTAAGTAAACTGTAGCTTAAACAATGACAGTTGGGCAGTATTTGTTGTTGAGTCTCCAGTTTCAGTGGCATGCTTTGTTATTGACTCATTTTTGTCATATTTTTTACGGATTAAAGATTTGATGAAAAGGGCAAAAAAAAAAAAAAAAAAAATCAGAGTGCTAAAACTGAGTTTTTAGGAAGTGCAAAGTATTCTACATTAAGTTTTTTTCTTTTCCCCCAACTTCTTCTCCAATCTTAATTTACTGAAGATAGATTTTAGAAAGCAACAACAATTGTCAATTGTTTAATGTATTACTTCTATCATTTTCCAATTATCCAGATTCTGGATTCATATATTTTGATCTGCCTAAATTTCATTTAACTATGATTATGTTTCTTTCTTTAAAAGAGTTAATTCAAATATTTCTTTTAGTGTCTGGAAGCGAAATGCCAAGTCATGTGGATTGAAAATGATCCTTAGAGCACTTAACACTTAGAGATTTCATACATGTGACACACCTGTTTACTGACATTCCACCTCCTTGCACTGTTTGAGATATAGACAAATAGATTTCACTTCAGTGACACTTCTAAGTAAGGGAAAGCCATTGTAAGAATGGTGTGGTGGCGGCATCTGACCTCATAGCCATTTTCAGCATTTCCAGTCTCCTTTTATGAACCCATCTTGATATTTTCAAATGTGCTGATAATCTTGTCACTTGATAGATTTTCATCTGGTATGGTTATAAAAGTCAGAATTATGAGTCCTATTCAGTAGCATTCTTTTTAGAAACATACTATAAATTTGGGCAGGCAAGTAGGAGCTAAGGATTAAATAGCTATTTAAGGCAGACAAACATTATCCTGAATCTGGGACCCTGGAGTCCTCTCTTGCCTCCCTGACAAGAGGAGCAGATGTTGTGTCGTTTTATACTGATGCTGTTTATGGGCAGCCTTGGTGGTGGTGAGTGACGGTGGTAGAGATTGTACCTCTTTAAGAAAATGGTGGGCCTGACAGGCCAGAGAACTAGATGTGCTGCCAAGAAGGCAGAGAGAGTGAGGATCATCCCTCTGGTATCCCACCCACTTAAGCCTTCTCTGAATTGTGGACCATAGCCAGTGAAAAAGAGGAAGACCCTCAACGAGATGAACTGACACAGTGGCTACAACACTTGATGGCACCTAACAACAACAACATATGGGTGACTTTGCTGGCATTTGAAATGCACGTGGCATAGCTTCTAGCATCTCAGCAACACGAAAGCCACCACAGTATGACAAACTGACAGATGAGTGGTGGAGATATATATATATATATATATATATATTCCTGTTGATGTTGAGTCAATTCCAACTCATAGCAATGCTATAGGACAGAGTAGAACTGCCCCATAGGGTTTTGGAGTGGCTGGTGAATTCGAACTGCTGACCTTTTGGTTAGCAGCCAAACACTTAACCACTGGGCCACCAGGGCCCCATATATAGAATGATATACTGAATGATAATAAACTACCCTTCAAAATCTCAAACAGATTTTTATCTTTCCTTTTAACTTCTTTCATTATCTCCGCATAGATATGGTAGACTACCTTATCTGCCTCCTCTGAACATTTGCAAGGCTTATGTTATATCTCTCTCTCATGCTGCCTGGTATTGTTACCTTATACTTTATGTGAATGAAATATGACTCTCATGTAATGTCAGTATTTTTTGTCATATCAGAACTTACACCTTCAAATGATTACTGTCTCTTAGGCAATTGTACAATTATTTTAATGATGCTGCTATATCTCAGAACACTGTTTGAACTCCTCTTTTGGAATTTCTTCAAAGCCTATAGTACATTTTTTTTGAAAGCCTCAATAGCTAAATCTTCATCTCTTGAAGATAGATTCAATTTTTGGAAATAGCTAAAAGTCCTTCAAAGCCAAGTCTAGTGAATAAGATGATTGATCAAGCTGGGTAATACAGATATGGTTAAAAACAAGATTTGTTTATAATCTAATAAGACATATTCTTGTACTGATCATAAATTTACACTGAAAGGAATTCCAAAACAGAGTTCTAAAAACAAACCATGGCACAACTAGCCTTTCATAGTGACCAGGTTCATACTAAGGAGACCTGGCGGCGAAATGGTTAAGCATTTGGCAGCTAGTTGAAGGGTTGGAGGTTCAAACCCACCTTGTGGCTTTGCAGGAGAAAGACCTGGCGATCTGTTCCCATTAAGATTACAGCCTAGAAAACCTAATGGAGCAGTTCTACTCTGTCACATGAGGTCGCTATGAGTCAGAATGGACTTGATGGCACACAACAAAAACAACAGGTTCATAATGGGCACACACAAATTGGAAATTAAACCTCTCAGTTTTCAGAAGAAAAAACTGATGCTTAGGAAGGTAAATCACTTGCCCAAGGTCATCAGAATAAGGAAACAATTTCTAGCCAATGCAATAATCCAATAACAGAATAAGGATTATTGAGAGGTGGAAAATAATCACAATGAAAGGTATTGATTAAATCAGGAGAAATTGTACATGTTGCAATAAAACAGATAATGTTGGAATGTGTGTGTGTGTGTGCTAGTTATAAACTAAGAGAAATGTGAAGAAGACACTGGTCTGTAGGTAATTTGAAGAGTCCCAATAACATTCAGTCCTTACAAAACATGAAACTGGCTTTGAGCTTCAAGAATCATCTCAGGTGTAGAAAATCTCATCAGAACTCATAGAGCCTCAAATTAGAAAGAACAATAGAGTTGATCTGGCTCAACTTCTCAACTAAGGCTTGATCTGTTACAATATTAAGGATCACATTAATATTCTGTCTGTTTTAAATTTTCTAGGGACAAACAATATATGGAGACATTTAGTTGAAGCTACATTTATTATTTTTTTCCTTATATTAAGCTGAAATTGCTGTATTATCCATGTGTTATTCCTAACTGTGATCACTCTCTGACCACTAGGTACATTCAAGATAAATCTAATTGCTAGTCTATATATTTGAAAAAAAAAATGTTAAAAAATATTGTAAGTATTCTCTTCTAAAAGCTAAAGATAGCATTATCCTTAAACATCTCTCACATAAAAGTGATTTCAAATCCCCCTTCCCAAATGGGTGACTTTTTTAACTTGAAATTCTGTTAGGGGGAGGATACACTAAAATAAATATGGCTCTTCTCAGGGCAAATCCCAGTTTCTCCATTTGTCTCTTAAAACATGGGATCCTAAAACGTGTGCTCTAGAATTTTGGCTAGTCAGAGTGGAAGTGGGCTGGATGTCTCTTAAATGGGGAATGCCGTCTCTATCAAAGCAAACACTCCAAAGTGGCCCAAAGTGTTGTTGTTGTTAGGTGCCATTAAGTGTGTTCTGACTCTTAGCAACCCTATGTACAACCAAACGAAACTTTGCCTGTTCCTACACCATCCTCACAATCATTGCTATGTTTAAGCCCAATATTGTAGCCATTGTGTCAGTTCATTTTGTTGAGGGTCTTCTTCTTTTTTGCTGATTCTCTACCTTATCAAGTATGATGTGCTTCTCCAGGGACTGGTCCCTCCTGGTAACATGTCCAAAGTACATGAGACAAAGTCTTGCCATTCTTGCTTCCAAGGAGAGCTCTGGCTGTACTGCTTCCAACACAGACTTGTTTGCTCCTCTGGAAGTCCATAGTATATTCAATATTCTTTGCCAACACCATCATTCAAAGGCATCAATTCTTCTTTGGCCTTCCTTATTCATTGTACAGCTTTCCATCCATTTGAGGAGACTGAAAATATTATGGCTTGATCAGGCGCACCTTAGTCCTCAAAGTGACGTCTTTGCTTTTCAAGACTTTTAAGAGGTCTTTTGCAGCAGATTTGTCCAATGCAACATGTTGTTTGATTTCTTGACTACTGCTTCCATGGGCATTGATTTTTGGATACAAGTAAAGTGAGCTCCTTGACAGCATCAATATTTTCTCTGCTTATCATGGTGTTGCTTATTTGTCCAGTTGTGAGGATTTTTGTTTTCTTTGTTGAGGTGTAATCCATACTGAAGGCTGTAGTGTTTGATCTTCATCAGTAAGTGCCTCAAGTCCTCTTCGCTTTCAGCAAGCAAAGTTGTGTCATCTGCATATTGCAGATTGTTAGAGTCTTCCTCTAATCCTGATGCCTCATTCTTCTTCATATAGGCCAGCTTCTTGGATTATTTGCTTGGTATACAGGTTGAGTAAGTATGGAGAAAGGAGACAACCATGATGCACAACTTTGCTGATTTTTAACCATGCAGTATCCCCTTGTTCTTTTTTAACGACTACTTCTTCGTCTATGTACAGGCTCCTCATGAGCACAATTAAATGTTCTGGAATTCCCGTTCTTTGCAAAGTTATCCATAGTTTGTAATAATCCACACAGTTCAATGCCTTTGCATAGTTAATATAACGCAGGTAAACATCTTTCTGGTATTTTCTGCTTTCAGCCAAGATCCATCTGATATCAGCAATGATATCACTCATTCCATATCCTCTTCTGAATCCACCTTGAATTTCCAGCAATACCCTGTTGATGTACAGCTGCAACAGTTTTTGAATTATCTTCAGCAAAATTTTACTTGTGTGTTATATTAATAATATTGTCCAATAATTTCTGCATTCTTTTTGGACCACTTTCTTTGGAATGCGCACATATATAGATCTCTTCCTGTCAGTTGGCCAGGTAGCTGTCTTCCAAATTTCTTGACATAGACCAAGAAGTGAGTGAGAAGTGAGCACCTCCAGTGTTGCCTATGTTGATTGAAATATCTCAGTTGATATTTCATCAATTCCTAGAGGTTTTTTTTTTTTTTTTTCCTTTGGCAAGTACCTTCAGTGCAACTTGGACTTCTTCCTTCGATACCATCAGTTCTTGATCATATACTGCCTCTTGAAACAGTTGAACGTTGATCAATTCTTTTTGGTACAGTACTCGATATTCCTTCCATCTTGGAAGATGGAAGGCATAAAGTACTAGAATCTTTTTGAGAGTTTTACCCTGTGTTGCAGGGTTTTATGTTTGGTAATATAGAAAGCCGACAAAATTCTGTCTCTGGCACCTATTTCATAACATTTTTTTCTGGATTCATTTTCTCTTGTTCCTCAAACCCTCCATATTACTTTCAAAACACATGATACTTAAAAAAAAAATCCTTTATTTATAGTTTCATTCATTTCTGTCAATTGTATAAGAAAGTGAAGCATTATTATCTTTACTTTCATGGATAAACTATCAGAGAGTTGTGAAAGTAAAGGCCAGCTACAAGGCCTCCATAATAAGTTGTTTATTATGCATTGTTTAGCAAACATTACTTGAAGAAAATCATTGTTTTAAAAATAATTTAAAAAGAAAGAAGAAAAGTAACCTTTTTAAAATTATTGTTCTAAGAACTTTGTCCTACCATTGTCTTGGAAACCTCAGAGGGGAATAAAGGTATGCAGAACAAGTTTGGAAAGGCTCTTAGGAAAACTACTTAACCATATTTACTATATAGCAAGATAGTCTCTTTTTATTGTTGGTTATTCTGAATTTAAAAAATAATGGATTTGCATCAAATCAACCTATGAGAATTTACTTGGCCTCTTTAGACCTCAGTTACCACATTTCTAAAATAAGGGCTTGAGAACTGATTCACTTTCAGTATTTAGATTTTTTTTGTTGTTAGGTGGTGTAGAGTTTCCCCGTGTTTGGTTGGAGATCGTTTTTCAAAGGCAAAATTTCACATTTTTTTTCACAAAATTATCTCTAAATCTATTGTCACAAAGTAGCTTATAATCATCCCCTTAGGAGCTAAACTTCAAATTCCTATGCATTATTTGAATATTAGCGAAAGAGACACAAGAGAGATCCCACTGCCCTCATGGAGCTTGCATTGTGTGGGTCAAATGGCGATATCTTACCTTCTCTGATATAAACAAAAGAGCATCACATGACCCAGACAAACGGAGATGCACCCTTTTATTGAGGGAGCAAAAGACCTCTCTGAAGGGTGACATTTAATCCAAGGGCTTAATGATAAGAAAGAGCCATCATCGGAAATATGTGAGGGGAAGTACAACTAAATATGCTATTGTTGTTTTTATGTGCCTTTGAGTCGGTTCCCACTCATAGCAACCCTATGTACAACAGAATAAAACACTACCTGGTCCTGCACCATCCTCACAACCATCGTTATACTTAGGCTCATTGTCGCAGCCACTATGTCAATCCGTCTCATCCAGGGTCTTCCTCTTTTTTGACGACCCTCTACTATACCAAGCATGATGTCCTTCTCCAGGGATTAATCCCTCCTGATAACATGTCTAAAGTATGTGTGATGAAGTCTCACCATCTTTGCTTCTAAACATTCTGGTTGTACTTCGTTCAAGACAGATATGTTCATTTTCTTGCTGGTCCATGGTACATTCAATATTCTTTGCCAACACAATTCAAAGGCATCAATTCTTCTTTGGTCTTCCTTAGTCATTGTCCAACTTTCACATGTATTTTTTGTTCTCAATCGCCTCATATGCATGCAAAAACTAAACACGTAATACTTAAAAAAAATGCAAAAACAACCAGGCAAAGACATCACAAAAAAAAGAAAATTACAGACCAATATCTCTCATGAACATAGATGCAAAACTTCTGAACAAAATTCTAGCCAATAGAATTCAGTATCATATCAAAAAAATAATACACCATGACCAAGTAGGATTCATACCAGGTATGCAAGGATGGTT
>NW_004444014.1:8258962-8269463 GCF_000243295.1 Trichechus manatus latirostris | reverse complement strand
AGTTAGTCTCTCATACAAAAATTTATACATACATTGTTATGTGACCCTAATTGCTCTCCCTATACTGTGACAGCACACTCCTCCTTTCCACCCCTGATTTCCCATGTGCATTCAACCAGCTCCTAACCCTCTCAGCCTTCTCATCTCACCTCCAGACAGAAACTGCCCATTTAGTCTCATGTATCTACCTGAGCTAAGAAGCACACTATTCACGAGTATCATTTTATGTCCCACAGTTCAGTCCAATCTTTGTCTGAAGAGTTTGCCTCGGGAATTGTTTTAGTTCTAGGTTGACAGAGGGTCCAGAAGTCATGTTTTCTGGGGTTCCTCCAGTCTCAGCCAGATCATTAAGTCTGATCTTCTTACTAGAATTTGAGTTCTGCACCCCACCTTTCTTCTGCTCCATCCAGGACTCTCTGTTGTGTTCCCTGTCAGGACACTTATTGGTGGTACCCAGGCACCATCTAGTTCTTCTGGTCTCAGGCTGATGAAGTCTCTGGTTTATGTGGCCCTTTCTGTCTCTAGGGCTAATACTTTCCTTGTGACTTTGGTGTTCTTCATTCTCCTTTACACCAGGTGCTTGGAACCAATTGATGCATCTTAGATGGCTGCTTGCAAGCTTTAAAGACCCCAGATGCCACTTATCAAAGTAGGATGCAGAACATTTTCTTAATAAACTTTGTTATGCCAATTGACCTAGATGTCCCCTGAAACCATGGTTCCCAGACTCCCGCCCTTGCTACTCTGTCCCTCAAAGTGTTTGATTGTGTTCAGGAAACTTCTTAGCTTTGGTTTAGTCCCGTTGTGTTGACTTCCCCTGTAGTGTGTGCTGTCCTTCCCTTCACCTAAGATAATTCTTGTCTACTATCTAGTTAGTGAATAACCTTCACCCTCCATCCTCATCCTTGTAATCATCAAAAAATGTTTTCTTCTGTGTTTAAACCTTTTCTTGAGTTCTTATAATAGTGATCTTATACAATATTTGTCCTTCTGTGACTGACTAAATTCACTCAGCATAACGACCTCCAGATTCCGCCATGTTATGTTTCATGGATTCATCATTGTTCTCTATAGTTGCGTAGTATTCCACTGTGTGAATATACCATAATTTGTTTATCCATTCGTCCATTGATGGGCACCTAGGTTGTTCCCTCTTTTTGTGGTTGTGAACAGTGCTGCAATGAACGTGAGTGCATATATCTATTCGTGTGACGGCTCATTTCTCTAGGATATTTTCTAAGGAACAGGATTGCTGGATCATATGGTACTTCTATTTCTAGGTTTTTAAGGAAGCACCAATTGATTTCTAAAGTGGTTGTACCATTTTACATTGCTACCAATAGTGTATAAGTGTTCCAGTCTCTCCACAACCTCTCCAACATTTATTATTTTGTTTTTTGGATTAATGCTAGCCTTGTTGGGGTGAGATGGTATCTCACTGTAGTTTTGATTTGCATTTCTCTAATGGCTAATGATAATGAGCATTTCCTCATGTGTCTGTTAGCCGCCTGAATATCTTCTTTAGCTAAGTGTCTGTTTATATCCACAAAGCAAACTCTTGATAACTTCCAGTGTGTTATCTTCCCAGCAGCATTTTTAATAAAAAACTTGATAGGAAGGACAGAGCCCTGTATAAAAACCATGTGACGATGGCAAGGCTGATGTGAGCTGTGCTCCAAGATCTGTTTTTACATTTTATCTTAAAGACCAGTGTTTATTAAAATTGAAACCAGCCTGGCCACAACATCTTTATACATTCATCAAAGGGGCTACTAATAAAAGCATGGTGTCTTAAGCAGTGAGTCACCCTTGACACTGAGCTTCTGTGATGGTGAACTTTGAAAATACATAAAGGTAATTGTTGGGCAACATGATATACGTAACTAATATCACTGGATTTTATACATGAAGAATTTTGAAATGGTGAACAATTTGTTACATACATAGTTACTACAATAAAAATATATAAAAGAATTTTTAAAAAGTCCAGCATCCTTAACAATTTAAGAAATTGACTTATGTGTTTAAGTGAGATGTAATTATATATTGCCATTGTTGTTCTTAGTTGCCATTGAATGAGCTCTGACTTACAGTGACCTCATGCACTACAGAGTGAAATGTTGCCCAGCCCTGTACCATCTTCATGATTGTTGGTACGCTCGAGTCCATTGTTGTGTCTACTGTGTACTTTGAGTGCCTTCCAATATAGAAGGCTCATCTTTCAGCTCTATATCAGACAGTGTTGTGTTGTGATCCATTGGGTTTTCATTGGCTAATTTTCCAAAATAGAATGGCAGGCTTTTCTTCCTAGCCTGTCAGAATAGAAGCGCTGCTAAAACCTCTCCACCTTGGGTCACTTTGCTAATATTTGAAATGCCAGTAGCATAGATTCCAGTGTCATAGCAACCCTCAAGCCACCACAGTACAACAAGCTAACAGGCAAGTGATGGTAATTGTATATAGATATAGATACATATTTAATGCCTGAGAATTTTGGTCCACGTTTCTTTTTTACCTTGCGTAGGAGTTGAGAGGTTCTATCTGTAGAAAGGAGGGAACAGAGAACTGATGACATCTCAAGGACTGATACTCGTAGATGGCAACTAACTTGCTCAGACTGATCAAGCCAAGGTAATGACAGAACTACAACCCAGGTCTTCTGCTGCACTTGCTTATTTTTACTATGCCATGGGAAGCCCTGAGCATTTGGAAAGTAGGCAATTGGTTTAAATGTGTGTTTAGTTAGGAGGCAAACAGTAGAAAAGGACCTGTGTTCAAAGAGAATAGCAAGATGCAGTCCATGCTGCTCCAAGACCTACTGACACATGTCAAGATTTTCATGGCACATATTAGGAACCTCGAGACCTTGAATGGTAACAGTGCTTATGGGGCATTGGATATACAGTTCCCCAGAACTGACTTCATCTACTAAAAGAGAACTTGTTTATAGTCACCCCTCCAACCAGTCTTTGTTGACCGTCCTGCACTCGTGTCAGGGCTAAGTTGAGACAAGACTTTAAGTGAAAACATTGCTTATATGAATACTATTTGTTTATTTAAGGGTAAGTGTTAGATATGAGATTGCATAATGATTCGGAATCTTGCAAATTGGCTTAGCTGAGCAGAGAAAGCATTTTTCTCCCTAGAGAAGTGAAAATAGAGATGAAAATGCAGCCTGAACTCTAGGGAAAATTTTCTCCAACTACATACCAATCTGTGATACTGCATAAGAAAACTGCAGAACATGAAGAGATTTCCCAGTCTGTCCCCACCATTTCACAGGAATGATTAGCACCATGTATGGAATTCAAGTTTTCCTGGGTGGCGCAAGTGGTTTGTGATCAGATGCTAACCTAAGGGTTGGGGTAGTTTGAACCCAGCCAGCTGTGAAAGAAAGGACTGACAATCTGCTTCTGTAAAGATTATAGCTAAGCAAACCTTATGGAGCAATTCTACTCTATAACATATGGGGTCGTCATGAGTTGGAATTGACCAGACAGACACGAGCTTGTTTTTCAGTTTATAGAATGCAAACAATGTGTCAGTCACATATCTTTTTTTTTTAATCTTATGTAATCCTCAAAAATAAAAATAAAAAAATCCTAAGAAACTGGTATTATCATTAATATTTCCTTTACTTCCATTTTCGATCTTTCTGCTATTATTCTTTTTTCCTTAGTCATCTGGAAAAGTTTTCTTCCCTTAGTGACCATGTCCTCCACAATGCCATGCACATTGTAGGCATTCAGAAAATATTTGGTAAATGGATAAAATGGATTGTCTGCTAACTTTTGAACTTGATTCTATCAACATTTTCAGTGAATTATTAGAGGGAAGGGTCAAATATTTGGTTTGGTGGCCAAAAATGTCAAGATGTCTTCTTAGTTCCAAATTAGAAAGTGTTTTTTCAGGTGTCTCAAGATATAGGACCACCTGATATTCTCTTTTCTTCTGGAATATTAATTTTTAGTGGTTGCAATATTCAAAGATACGCACAGGATGTAGGGCACGTCTAGTCTTAGTGGGCCCTGACATAAATGGAAGGTAGATGTTTTGTGCTCTTTAAAAACCATTAACTAAATGTCTCCTTTATTTCCTGACTGTGTTAAGTGCCTTAAGGAATGTGAGAGAGGAGATGGCAAGAAACTGGTAGTTAAAGGGTTTACAAATAAATTGGAAGATCACATTTGTTCACTTAAAACTGCAAGGTCAATTCTAATGAAAAACAATACAAAAGATGTGTGAAATACATTTCATAATTAAAGGATGTTTCTGAGCTATAGCAAGCAAGGCTATCAACCCAAATCTTACCCATGCTTTAAGACCTTAAAACTCATCTATTTCATTGAGACTTTTCAAACTAATGCCACTTAATAAAAGATTTTTTATTATGCTGTATTTCTTCAATATTTTAGCACTAGATGAAAAAAAGGAACCGTATGATTATGTTAAAAATTTCAGTAACATTTCTTAGAGTTCTTTAAAAAAAAATGAGGAAGTCACTGCATATTGAATAAATAAACCATTCGATAGAAGGCAGAAGTATAACTTCCCAGAAAATGCTTGAGAATAAATGATGGCTCATGAAGAATCCATGTTTACTTTGTGACTTTGTGTATTCCCTGGGGCTCACAAATACCACAGGTGCTTTAAGAGTGTAAATTTCTGAACTTGACCTATCATTGGCACCTATGGCTAATCTCTGAAATCAAGAGAAAGCTGAATTTTTGTGCTTTGGTCAGCTTTTGAAATCAAGTGCACCACTGAGCTTTTGTGAATTCTCCTGAACTTTTCTTTCAAAATAGAGACAGCAAAAAGCATTATATTTTCATAAATGCTATGAACTTAATTTATTGAGCATCTATTATACTCTATTTAAAACCTATGGGGCAGTTCTACTCTGTCGTATAGGGTTGCTACTAGTCAGGATTGACTAGATGGCACACAACAACAACCATACCTAAGGGATTACAATAATAATGTGATTAACGCTTTTGAGAAGCTCACAGTGAGGACATTATGATTAACAACAAAGGGAACTAAATGATAAAATACAGGTATGAACAAGGGATCAAAAGAACACAGAAGAAAGAACGAAACTCATGAGGGCTATAAAAGATACATAAAAATGTGTAGAAGCACATCATAATGACTTTCAGCTCCTATAGAGAACCACCAGTGGCTCTTTTTAGTATAGCTCCACAATGTTTTGATGAACACATGTTCTGTTAAATACAAATCTAGTTAGTGTTCACTATGCTCTAGGCACTGGACCAGACCCCAGAGATAAAGAGGTTTAAGATAAATAAGGTCGCTGTCCTCTTCAGTTCAAATACTAATGATAAGAACCTGTTTAAAACTATTAAGTATATACTTATTTAATGAAAACTGTGATAATGGTTAAAAAGAAAGGACAAGGAGTCAAGTTGAATCTGATTTAGTCCAGAGCGTCAGTAAAGGCCGCCTTGTCAACTTGAGGAGATGATGCTTGAGCTGAGTCTTGATGGTGAATAGGAATTATCTGGTGTTATGGATTGAATTGTGTCCTCCAAAAACATGCATCAACTTGGGTAGGTACTGATTCCCAGCACTGTGTGGCTGTTCACCATTTTGTGATCTGATGTGATTATCCTATGTGTTGTAAATCTTAACCTCTATGATGTTAATGATGCAGGATTACAGGCAGTTATGTCAATGAGGCAGGATTCAATCTACAGAATTAGGTTATACCTTGAGTAAATCTCTTTTGAGATATAAAAGAAAGAATTGAGCAGAGAGGAGAGGGACTCATTATCACCTAGCAAAGAGAACCAAAAGCAGGGCGTGTTCTTTGGACCTGGAGTACCTGCACTAAGAATCTCCTAGACCAGGGGAATATTGATGACAAGGACGTTCCCCCAGAGCTGACAGAGAGAGGAAGTGTTCTCCTGAAATTGGACTTCTAGCCTCCTAAAATATGAGAGTACATTTCTGTTTGCTAAAGCCATCCACTTGTGATATTTCTGTTATAGCGGCGCTAGACAACTAAGACATCTGGTGAAAGTCAGGTTGATGGGAGGAAAGTGAGGAGGTAGTGGTAGAAAAGGCCTGATGAGAAAAAAAATAATTCCAAAAAGAGAAAATAAACTTGAGGGAAAAGATAATCCAATTCTTCACTAACTCCTAGAGCAAGTCTGTCTCAATTGTCATGTACCCACTCACATTGTCTCAGCTCTTCAAAATACTCTGCCTCAGAGATGGTGATGGCCCAGGTGGGCAAGGAAGATACACTGAAGTTACTTACCCATCAACCCTGCAGACTTTAATAGAAACCACAAGAAAGAAGTGGCAGAGTCAAAAGTATGACATGAGAGACTCATACAGCTCTCTCAAATCACCCACCGATGTTTCCCCCAAAATACACAGTACTCTTGTAGAATCATAGACCCTACAAAACAAAAGGGAATTTATAAACAATTTATTCTATGTTAGTAATGAAGAAACTAAGAAGTCAGTTAACTAGGGTGAGCAGACTTACATAAGACTATTCAGCCTCAAGGCAGAGATTGAATTACCACCCATGTTTCTTATACATATACATATATATATAACCTACTACACAATATACTATGGAGCCCTGGTGGTGCAGTGGTTAAGAGTTCGACTGCTAACCAAAAAGTCGACAATTCATATCCACCAGCCACTCCTTGGAAACCCTACAGGGCAGTTCTACTCTGTCGTATAGAGTCCTATCGAGTCGCTATGAGTCAGGGTCGACTTGACGGCAATGGGTTTTTGGTATACAATATACTTTTCTGAAATGCTGGAAATGTTTTTTATCTGTGCTAAGATGGTAGCCACTAGCCACAACTACCCTTTGAGCACTTGAAATCTGCATAATATGGCTGTGGATTTTTTTTTTAATTTTAATTAAATAATAACTGTTTTAATGTCTTTTTTTCCTACTATCATTTGTGTCATTTTTTGTCAGTTTCTATTGATTGATGTTTCTCTTCATTATTGATTATATTCTCTAACTTGTTTGCATGATTGGTAATTTTGATTGGATGCCCCAAACCCAAACCAAACCCATTGCAATCAAGTAGATTCCAACGCATAGGGACCCTACAGGACAGAGTAGAACTGCCCCAAAGGGTTTCCAAGGCTGTAATCTTTACAGAGGCAGACTGCCACATCTTTCTCCTGCAGAGCAGGTGGTGGGCTCAAATCACCAACTTTTCAGTTAGTGGCTGAGCACTTAACCACTGCTCCACCAGAGCTTCTTTAAGCTTTCTTATTAAGTAGGACAGAAATGTGTGGTGTTATTATTATTATTTTCTGCTACTGAGGCAAAGCTCTTCTGAGTACTCTATTTGATACCCTGAAAACAGGAGGCATTTCAGTCCGGTCCTGGGAAAACAAACTATTTATGGCCTTGTCAGCTCCGTGGGTTTTCCCCTCTAATCCTTTGGAATAGTTTTTCCCTAGCTTCAGGGAGTTTCCTCCCAGTCATGAGCTGGTCAGTACTCAGCTGAATACTCAATGCTTCTTTCTGCATATGTCTAGAGTTCCTTCTCTGTGTAGCTCTTTCCTCTGAGGTACTCTGCCCTGCAAACTTTAGCCTCTTGGCCTCCATGAACTTCCAGCTCCAATTCTCTCTCTCCCTCTCCATCTTTCTTTCTTCCTTTCAGAAAAAACTTGAACATAATGTCAATGTAAAAAAAAAAAAAAAAAAAATTAGAAATGACTGGTTAATGTTGTTCTCTTCAACTTAAAAATAACATTTAATACTCTGGGAGAGCAGAGGGATTGGCACATTACAGAGCTGAAGGGTGATATGATGGGGAATTGAAACCGTGAGAGACCTAGGGAAGTGGGGAAAGATGGACTCCTTATGGCATAGTGTGAGTGACAGACTTTAATATCACCAGGTATATAGAACTTGGACCTTGACCTACATTATTAAAAAATCCAAGTACAATGAAGCACTTTGTAATAGATTTACCCCCATATAATTCACATTTCCAGAGTCATAATTTCCCATGGAGTATGGATGGAATCTTTAAAAAAAAAGACAGATTATTAAATTGATTTTGACCTCTCTTGGGAACTCTTTTCAAACTTAAAATCTCTCAAAAGCAGTGACCATCCTGACCTTTGTTTAAATAGTTCCTGGAAAGGTAGGAAAGGGATGAGCCATTTACCCTTGGCCCTTTGCTCTTGGGAAGCCAGAAAAAGTTGCTAGTCCTTGTTCCCTCTGCCTTTTGTATCATGCTGTCTCCAGTTACTCTTTTTTCTGATGTGGCACCCACCTCCTTCCCGTACTGCACAATGTACAGCTCTCAGGCTGTGCATTCAAATACAGCAGGGGGAGATTATCTGGAAATGATGCCTGGTGAGACCCAGTGCCTCTCATTCTGTCTTGGTTGAACAGCTACCCTGGTCAAGCTGAGGGTCACTGCCCTCAAGGTGGTTAACTGGGCTCCCTGAAGTATTGTTATTGTCCCCAATAGGTGAGAGTCTTGAGATCTCCTGGGGGGAGAAATGAAAATCATGGCAGTTTATTGTATCCCATTCATCATGTCCTACTTGTTAGCATGCTGTTTTATAGTCGCATTGCTCCACAGTACGACTGTTTTAGTGTGCAAACTCTACGTTTTTAGTTTAATTTGCAACAGATATGATATAAAGATAAACAAGTTTATGTTATTTTACTCACCAACAGGAATTATACTCAGTAGTTTACTAGAGATCAGACAAAATGGGACAGAAGTCCTCCCCAATACACAAAGAGGGAAACGAACTAATGAGCAAGCACTACTAACAGTTGTTCAATTTCATTCAACTTCCTAGCTTGCAGAGGGACATGTTTGAAGAGCTATGGCCCCGTCCTGATCCTTCAGACAGCAATCACTGCTTGATTGTTTGGACAGCCAACAAGGAAAGGGGCACACAGCTATCCAAAAGGTGTTTTCTGTGTCACGTGTTTCGTAGCCAAGGCCCAGCTGAAACGCCATCAGTTCTTTGTAAAAGACGGCATATTTTTGTGAATTTTAAGCAAATTGATTCTGATGGATCAAACTTTTTTCCCAATAGTTTTTAACACAAGCCAGAAGAAAGAACAGAGTATAGGCATCTGTTATTCACCTTTGCAGTTGCTTTTCAAACCACTGCATCAAGACAAAAAAGTATTGACTATCTGAAAGGTGCACATCCCAGTAGAACAGGCAGTATAAAAGAATAGTAAAACACGCTGTGCCTCGGCTCTTAAGCAGTATAAACGTTGAGAATAGTTAAATGCTTTTGGTAATTAGTAACAACAATAACAATTTATTAAACACGTATATTTGCCAGACACTCTATTAGATATTTCACATTTAGCTCTAATCTTAACAGCATGTGTTAGAGTATGTATAGCAATGCTTATCTTATAAATGAAGAAAGTAATTCATGTCGTTATGTACTGTCAAGTCGATTCCGACTCATAGCCACCCTATAAGACAGAGTAGAACTGCCTCATAGGTTTTCCAAGGCTGTAATCTCTAGGGAAGCCCCCTGCCACATCTTTCTTCAGGGAACTGGCTAGTGGATTCTAACAACCGATCCTTTGGTTAGCAGCCTAGCATTTAACCACTGCACTGCCAGGCCTCCTTAAACTAATTCGTAGTGGAGGTTAAGTAACTTGCCCCATCACCAAGTCATTGAGTAGAAGAGGTGAGATGCAAACTCCCATCTGCCTATTGTGCAAGTGTCAGTTCCACCAGACCACACTTACTCTTCAGATCCTCTATAGATAAATATGAAAATTATTAGAGTTCTTTGTAACCCAGAATCTGGTACATAGTAAGTGCTCAATAAACGCTTAATGGATATCCTTATTCACATTAACAGAAGAGTTCCACGCATTAAAAGCCTGAGATTAGTGCTAATGTATCTCGTAAAACTATGACTATAAAGAGATTTCCACTGAGGAGAAATTTCAACTTAGACTCTTGTGAGTCAATATTATTGTGTTGCATTAATTATTCAAAATTAAACAAAAAATTTCAGACTAGATCTCTGCCAATATGGAGTTTCTAGAGAGCACTAATCTACTAGGTACATATATAATTGTATTATTTCAAGAGGAACATTATAATGAAGAAATGAGTTGCACTAGTTATAATGAATAAAAGTGCTGGGGACAGACTTATCTAATTGAAGGATGAAACTCATGGAAGAATGCAATAAATTAAACCTATACATGTATTTGAATGCATTCTCTATTGAATATCTCAGAAAAATATCATTGTAGTTAAATGTATTTCATAAAATGTATACTCTCATTTTTTTTTATTCTTTTTTTTCATTGTACTTCAGGTGAAGGCTTACAGAACAAATAGTTTCTCATGAAACAGTGGTACACTTATTGTTTTATGACATTGGTTAACAACCCTTCAACACGTCAACCCTCTAACTTCTCAACTTTTTTTTGGTGAAAATACACATAGCCAAAGATACACCATTTCAAAAATTTCTACAT
>NW_004444014.1:8227856-8256991 GCF_000243295.1 Trichechus manatus latirostris | reverse complement strand
ACCATCCTGTCCTGTTTTTGTAAATGTTTTGATATTTTCTGCTGTCTTCGGGGCATTCAGTAGTTATTTTTCTTGTTTATTGATTGTAGATTTGTTTGTTTCATCCCTTTTTTTCTCAAATTTGACCATGTCTGAGCAGGCAGACTGTGTGTTCTCTGTTGTTTGCTTGTCTGTGGGCATAATACTTTTCGCCTCCTTCTCCAATTGGTAGGGTCAGTCACTCCGATATGGTACGGCAGGGCAGGTCTAGCTGAAGAGGAGGTACTGGGACGGGTTGTTTGTGGCACTTACTATAGCCACCAGGGAGGGTTGGTAATCAGAGTAGGGCAAGTTCCAGTAGGCCTTGCCTGTGCTGCTTGGTGGTGTGATGTTAATCGCATGGTGCAGGTAGGCAGTATGTAGCGGGGAGATTGTTATGTGTGGAGCGGTTGTTTTGTCTCCCGCTGGAAGCTCCGTGAAGTTGCTTTCTCATACCCCTGTTTGCTGGTCTCCGATAGGAGTCCAAGATGGTGGATCTGCGCTGCATTAGCTTGTAGGGGACCTCTGCATGAATCTCTCCTCGCTCTCCATTCTCTGTCATTTTTCTCACTCCATTTGGTGCTTAGCTGAGTTCTTTATCTCTTCATTTGATGTTTTAGGGTTTCAGGATTGTTGTTTTCTCTGTTCGGCTTAGCTTTTCGGATCTTTGCTGTGGAGGGATGGCGTGGTGCTTCTGCCTAGAACACAATTTTGCTAGAAGTCTCCTGATATACTTTTTATGCTCTGTAACAAATTGAATCTTAATAACTCCACCAAAGTCTCATGTTTGTTGATTTCTTATAGAATGAATATCTATATGAAATTTTTGTTGTTATTTTTGTTTTCTTAAAGATTGTGGCTTAAAATAATATCCGATGGTTAACAATGTGGACATAAGCCCATGTTTAGTTTTTGATATTCTGAAAGTTGGGAAAAAAATACAAAAAAGGCAAAAAAGTAAAGTTCTACATAACATCTACTGTTAAGTAGAAAGGACATTTGATTAAAAATAATATGCAGTGATAGCAAAATCACTTTGATCTTATTTCAGGGCTGTAAAAATGAAAGTGGTTGAAGCAGATAATCACTAAAGAATCTTTCAGCTTAAATACTCTATGATTAAAGTTTAATTATTCTAATCAAAGAACATGATATTTGTCTCATTGGTATTACTTTCTTTGAGAGACTAAGGGAGAGTGAACACAGATTACGGAAGTTCTGCAAAATGGAAGAGAAAGGCTAAAGCCTATTAACTCCAGCCAGAAGATGTGGAGCAATTTAAGGTCTCAGCCTACTCAAGGTCTGAAGAGATAGGCTTTACCTCAGGTGATACAGAGAGCTTGTTTGTTGTTATAATTTTATTTTAAACATGCAACAGATATTCCATTACCCTTTTTTTGTTACATCTAAATGAAGACAGAGAATGGATTCTGCTTTTTCCTTTGCATTCTCAATTTCAATAACCTTAATTAGGTCATGGGAATAGAAGGTTATTTTCTGTGTTTGAGCTGGAATAATCATAAAGCATTCCCAGAGGTCCCCACTCCAGCTGCTAAGGAACAATCCTGCCCAGTGCACACTTCATTGCCACGTTAAGGGCATCATCTCATTCCCTGGAAGAGGGTGTGTCCAGCCAAGGACTTTTATCTGAATAGTCTAAGCTGATTTCCTAAAAAACTCTGAAATCTCTTACCATGTGAATGAGTGCTCTGATAATTGTATCCAGTTAAATGAGAAACATAACTTTAAAAGTGATTCCTTCGAAGTTTTAGTTTGCCAGTGATTTGTTCAGATTTCATTCACTTCATAGAAATTGTTAGTTAAAAGTATAACACAGTGGACAATTACAACCCCAGGAAGGCTTAGCTCAATTACTATGCCCATATCTGAGTAGATGTTAATTGTATGAATGGTTCCGAGTATTGAACAAGATAGGGAATGGCAACTTTGTATTAGTAATCTAGCCACTCCCAGGCTATTCTTTCCTGTTTGTAACATACCAAAACCAAACCCGTTGCTGTCGATTCTGACTCCTAGTGACCCTATAGGACTGTGTGGAACTGCTCCATAGGGTTTCCAAAGAGGGGCTGGTGGATTTGAACTGCCAACCTTTTGATTATCAGCTGAGATCTTAACCACTTCGCCACCAGGGCTCCACCATTTATAACACAGAGATATTCAAATGATAATACTGTGAAATCAGTCTCAGGAATAGAAAAATGATTCTACTTATCACTATATTATAGTCTTCCAGAAATTTGTCTTTGTTGTTTACAGCCCTTAATTCATTTCCTGCCAGTATTGATTTTGGGAGTACTAGAAGTTTAACAGGGAGCCCTGATGGGGCAACATTTAATCAATCAGCTGCTAAATGAAAAGTTGGCAGTTTGAACCCACTCAGGGGCTCCATAAGACAAAGACCTGGCCATCTGCTTATATAAGATTACAGGCAAGAAAACCATATGGGGCATTTCTACTCTGTTGCATGGGGTTGCTATAAGTCGGAAAAGACTGAATGGTACCCAACAACAACAATAAGTCCAACAGACCATGGTTTCTAGAGGATATAACTTTGAGTGTATGGACTCGGAAAAGGATATACAAGTTTTGTGCTCTTTAAGAGGAGTTACATCGATGCACACTACTACTTAAATCAGTTGCCATTTTCAGAAGTAGACCTCCAGGCCTTTCTTCTGAAGCATATCTGGGTGGACTTGAACCTCCAACCTTTCAGTTAGAATCAGAGCACGTTAATCTTTTGTAGGATTACTACTACTTATGTTACCAAATTCCAAACAGATATTTATCCTCAGAATTAAGGAATAATAAATCAAAATTACCGGGGATCCTTAGGAATTCCTGAAATTTTAAGATATTCAATATCTTTCATAACACTGCATTTGCATATTATATATTTTTAAGAAGAAACCATAATAATAAATAGGGAATCATTTTTTAGAGATTAATCTACAGATTATGTAGAACTTTAGAGGTTTACTGTAAAAAAAAGATAATAATAGATGCATGTTTTGTATTATTGTGAAGCAATATATTTTTACAAGATTACGTATTTTAATAACACATAACAATGTCCATCTGATAGAGTCATTTGATTACAGAAAACATTAAATGAAGGGACTATTAAGACACACAAAATGTCAACTAAAAACCAGTTAAAATATTGAGAGATATAACAGCAAAAATTTAAAAGTCACTCAAAACAAAATTTTAAAACATGCATAGTGTTATTTTCCTAATCTGACGTTCTTGATATTTGTATTATGACAAATATTCTGACACGGAAATTTTTTTTTTTGTATTTTGCATTAACACTGCAGTTCAACTGTTAAGAGTGAATCGAAAAACATCTTCAAGTTGTTGCTTCCTATAAATTCTGTTAGTGTATTCCTAGTGGCACAGTGTTTAAAGCGCTCAGCTGCTAAACCGAAAGGTCAGTGGTTTGAACCCACCAGTGGCCCCATGGGAGATAGATGTGGCAGTTTTCTTCTGTAAAGAGTTACAGCCTTGGAAACCCTATGGTGGAGTTCTACTCTGTCCTGTAGGTTGCTATGAGTTGAAATTGACTCGACAGCAGTGGGTTTGGTTTGTATTTTTAATGCCCTATTGCTGCTGTCACAAATTATCACAAATGTATTGGCTTAAAACAATGCATATTTAACCTCTTACAGTTTGCAGATCAGAAAACTCAGGAGGCGGAAAGGAATGTAGCAGAAAGGCAAGGTTCTGTCTGGAGGCTCTTGGGGTAAAATTCCTTTCTTTGCCTTTTCCAGCTTCTAGAGGTCTCCTCCATTCCTTGGTTAGTGGCCCCTTCTGCAGCTCACTCTTAAAGAAAAATGTGTGTGTGTATATGTGTGTATTTATGCATTGCCAGTAGCATAAACCAAACCAGTTGCTGTGAAGTGGATTCTGATTCATAGCAACCCCATGTGTGTCAGAATAGAACTGTGCTCCATAGGGTATTCAATGACTGATGTTTTCAGAAGTAGATTGTCAGCCCTTTCTTCTGAGGTGCTTCTGGGTGCACTTGAACCTCCAACCTTTTGGTTAATAGCCCATCACAGCTTGCACCATCTAGAGACTCCACCAGTAGCATGGCCTCTTCAAATTTCTTTCTCTCTGACCATCTACCTTTCTCTATCATGTTTTAAGGACTCCTCTTATTACATTGGGCCCACTCAGATAATCCAGGGTAATCTCCCCATCTCAAGATCTTTCACTTAATCACATCTTCAAAGTCCCTTTTGCTAAGTACAATAACAAATTCACAGGTTCTGGTGCTCAGGATGTGGACATCTTTTGGTGCATGGAGTATGGACGTTATCCTGCCTATCACAAGCTCATTTCCTTTTTTAATGGTTAAAATATTTTGTGTGCTTTAAAAAGAACTGTGGTCTATAACAAAAATTAAAACATAGGAAAATACAAGCAAACATCATTGGTCATTGTTGTTGTTAGTTGCTGTTGAGTCTGCTCTGACTCACACCAGCTTAAGGAATAACAAGAGTGAAATGTTGCCTGGTCCTGTACCATCGTCATGATCTTTGATATGTTTGAGCTCATTGTTGTGGCTATTGTGTCAGTCCATCTCAGTGAAGGTTTTCCTAGTTTTCACTGATCCTCTACTTTACCAGACATGATGTCTTTTTTCTAGGAACTGGTAGTTAGCATTCACATATGTAAGGTTCAGATCGCCTAGCATCTTTAAGAATCACATGTCAGAAGTGCCAATTTAATGACTTATTTTGTTTCTAAACCTTTTTTTTTGAGTCTTTACTTACAAGATTTGTATAAAGTATACAAATATATACTTTTATATACTATGTATGTGAACTTATTAATATGTATTTCTCTCTTTTTTTTTTTTAAGAATGACTCATTGTTTATGGCAGACAGGACCAGGAACACACACTTATAGCATCAGTTACAAGCGATAACGATTGATTAGATCATGACCACTTCTCTTCTAGGTTCTCCTGTCCTGATACCCAGAAACAGAAACATCATCCTTCAACTCTATGTGTCACCATTTCAGGCTATTGCTTTAGCGAATTCCTTTGAATTAGTAAGGTCCCTATGCTGATCCTTAAACTTTAATTCTCGCGTGAGAGTTATAACATTTTTTCCTGTTTTTCCAATTTCTTGGTTGAATTTTCTACTGATATAGAAAGACATATACATTTTCTGAGAAATTCCAGGCAGAAATTCCCTCATGGAAAAAGCAGTCATCAGAACAGCCAAAACCCTACTCTGACTGGTTGTATAGAAATACTGGGACTTCATGGACCACAGTAGATCATTAATTTCTTAACATAGTGCCTTCCTTTGTTAGAGCTACATATTTGCAGTTCTTCTATTTTAAATTCCAGAACTTACAGATGTTGTTGATAGAAGTGTTTTGGAGTCAGCTAGAAATGTATTCATAAAGCCCCTCTGCCAATCAATGGTCATAGCTTTTTCTCAGTACTTACTGAAACATGTTAACCATTCAACACAGTGAATTGTAATAATCATGAGCACAGACACTGGTAACTGGTAGCCTTGGTTCAAATCCCTTCTCTAGCTCTAATTACCTGTGTGATCTTGGGGTAGTCACTTAACTTCTCTGTGCCTTAGTTTCCTCATCTGTAAAAGAGGACAATACTATTATTTGTTTCCCAGAGATTTTATTGCATAACTGTACTTGGCTCCCTCCCTGACTCATTAGCCATGTCTCCTCTGGCGTAAATCACCATCTCGAAAATGTTATGCAAACTTCCCAAGAATTTTCTTTACATGTTTATTACATACTTGAAGCCAAAAATATATATATATACATATATATATATATATAAATGTTAAATAACATAAAGATTGTCTTGTTTTGCATATCATTCTGTGCCTTGCTTCTTCTACTCAAATTTATGTTTTTTTGAGATTTGTCAAATGATAAATGTAGATTCCATTTATTCTTTTTACTTTATATATAGTATTTCCCTGTTTGAATAAAACTCAATTTCTATATTATCTCTTGTGTACTTGTGTAACAGTTTGTCTAGGGTGTAGAATGAGAAATGAAATTGCTGGATACTAAGCATATGAAATTTCAAATTTACTGTATATTACTAAATTCCTTGTCTAAGAAGATAACATGAATTTCCATTTACATGTATTCTCACTAAAACACAGCATTTATTGTTAGATTTCTCCCTTCCCCCAACCTGATGGGTGTGGAATGGCATCTTATTGCTGTTTTAATTGTATTTTCTGATTACTGGTGGGGTTAAGCAGCTTTTCATATGTTTGATGGTGAATTAGGCTTCTCTTCTGGGGATGGTTTACAGACTTTGACCATTTTCTAGTGTTTTTCTTTTTCTTAATTTTATGTAGGAATTATTTACATAGAGAGGCACGTTGGCTTCAGTGTTCAGAAAGCACATAGTACCTGGTTTTAGTGTCAGCCTCAGGCTTTGAAAGACAGAGTAACATAATACCTACCTCAATTCTGGCTTCTTGATCATCTGTCTGCTCAGTGGCTGTGTGATCACACTCACTCCCATCATCTGCAGTCAACCAAGTAATGTCAGAGATACAAACAAGATGTGACACTAGTTGATTATTAACATCTGAATATTTATGTTCAGCTTTATTTAAGCATTCTGAGCCATTGGTGGTTCAATGGCAGAATTCTGGCCTCTCATGCAAAACTCCAAGTTTCATTCTCAGCCAATGTACCTCATGCATAGCTACCATCTATTTGTCAGGGGAGGTTTGCATGTTGCTGTGATGCTGAACAGGTTTCAGCAGAGTTTCCAGATTATGATGGACTAGGAATAAGGCCTGACGATCTACATCTGAAAATCAGTCAATGAAAACCCTATGGATCAAAATGGGTCCATTCTCCCATTATCATAGGGATGGAGCAGGATCGGGCAGCGTTTAGTCCCACTGTGCATGGGGTCATCATGAGTCAAGAGCTAACTTCACAGCAGCTAACAAGAATAACAACAGGTAAGCATTCTAGATATAACTTGTTGTCATGGATTAAATTCTGTCCCCCAAAATATGTGTCAACTTGGTTAAGCTGCGATTCCCAGTATTGCGTGGTTGTCCTCCATTTTGTGATTTTCCTATGTGTTACAAATCATAATCTCTGCCTGTGGTTAAAGAGGATTGGGGTGAGATATAACACCCTTGTTCAGATCACATCCCTGATCCAATGTAAAGGGAGTTTCCCTGGGGTGTGGCCTGCACCACCTTTTATCTTACAAGAGATAAAAGGAAAAGGAAGAAAGCAGAGAGTTGGGGACCTCGTACCACCAAGAAAGTAAAACCAGGAGCAGAGCGTGTCCTGTGAGGAGAAGCTCCTAGTCCAGGAGAAGATTGATGACAAGGACCTTCCTCCAGAGACAACAGAAAGAGAAAGACTTCCCCTGGAGCTGGCACCCTGAATTTGGATTTCTGGCCTACTAGACTGTGAGAAAATAAATTTTTCTTTGTTAAAGTCATCCACTTGTGGTATTTCTATTATAGCAGTGCTAGATGACTAAGATACTTGGAATGAAAACCTCCATGAGATTTAGAAGAAATTTCTAATGAAAACCTCCATGGACTTCTTCAGACAATTGAAATATAAGCATATTTATTTATTATAATAATAAAATATTGAAATAATGCTGATTTTGAAAGCTGTTAGTTTGATGTAGAAAAATTATTAAGAACTTTCAAATAGTTAAACAGTATTAGCAGTCATTATGAATATTAAGAGAGTGCATTAGATAGATAACATTAACAGGAACATAATATCCGTTTTGAGCCAACACATGTTTATAAAAATTTAAATGCTAATAAAAAGGCAGGATAATAGAAATCAGATCGTATCACAATGCTAATCTTTAGAAGCATTAAGCTATATTTAATTTCTAGTTATTTAATTCAGCTTAGGCTAAGAGTTTTTCAAGAAAAAAAGTCCTATTTGAGAATTTTTCATATCTTGTGAAAATGAATTAAAAGTAGAAGCTCAACTTCACTACCTCTAAAACGTCATGAAGAGAATAAAACTGTAAAATCATGTGCAACAATATCCACAATAAATCATCTTTGATCTCGACATAGTGAAGAACATAAAGCATATAAAGACTAGAAAAAGAGAAGAAAAATGAAATCGCTCAGACAAATTTTCTTCGCACTTATCTAGCTTCAAAATAACTTACCTTAAAATTTATGTTAAGAAGACAATTTTCTATCCATTTGAGTCTATGGAGGCCAAAATTTTAAGCACTGTTGAAATAATTGCTAGAGACTTGCAACTATTTTTAATATCTGAGATTGAAGGATCTTTGAGACGTGCCCAAGTGTAATTAAAAAAAATAAAATTTAGAAAATGTTATTTTTTCCCCTTGATTTACATTTTGATGTGTGCAAAAATACTAGTGATTTATATTGTGAAATACCTGCTAAAAGTTAGCTTCTCTCTTAGCACATCAATATGTAAGGAAGTGACTATAGAAGTCATCAGCAACCAATAGGGCACAGAAATGATTGTTCCTACACCACGATGCCAAATTCTTAATTTTGACCTTTAGAATTCTTCGTAAGTAAATTACTATACTCAGGATTTATTTTTGAAAAAAAAAATCTTATTTAAACTTGTACCTAAGAAATTGATTCTATTATATTGACATTCAGAGCGAGCCACATACTCATTATTTGGCCACAATGTATATTTGGTGAATTTCTAACCAGTAGATACTAGTCTATTGTCTATTTGCTTTGCTTTTTTTTTTTTTTCCCATTCTGTAGCTTACTTTAGCATTTTTTTTTTTTTAATGCATCTTTTGGGTAACTTCAGCACTTTGATGATCCTGTGCATTGTCTTCTGTATCTACAACAGCTAGAGAGACTTTGAATGCCATTTTAATTCTAATTCTAATATAGGAATCTATGTCACTGGTGTTTCAAATGCCAGCAGGGTCAACTATGGTGGACAGGTTTTAGCAGAATTTTCAGAATAAGACAGACTAGGAAGAAGGACTTGGTGGTCTACTTCTGAAAAAAACAAAAACAAAAACTGGCCAATGAGAACCTTACGGATAGCAATGAAACTCTGTCTGATATAATGCCAGAAGATGAGCCCCTCAAGCTGGGAAGAATTGAAAATATGACCTGGGAAGAACTTCCTTACTTTAAGGAGGTGGCACAACTCAAAATGAGAAGAAACATCTGCAAACATCAATTCATAATCGGAACATGGAATGTACAAAGTATGAATCTAGGAAAGTTGGAAGTCATCTAAAATGAAATGGACCACATAAAGATTGATATCCTAGGCATTAGTGAGCTGAATTGATGACTTTGAATTATGGTGTTGTTGAAGAATATTGAATATAACAGGGATTGCCAGAAGAACAACTAAGTCTATCTTGGAAGAAGTACAGCCAGAATGCTCCTTGAAAGTGAGGACGGCGAGACTTCGTCTCACATATTTTGGACATGTTATCAGGAGGGACTGGTCCCTGGAGAAGGAAATCATAGTTGTAGAGTAGAGAGTCAGTGAAGAAGAGGAAGACCCTCAATAAGATGGATCTACACAGTGGCTACAACAATGTACTTAAGCATAACAATGATTGTGAGGATGGTGCAGTACCAGGCAGTGTTTAGTTCTGTTGTACACAGGGTAGCTATGAGTTGGAACTGACTTGACGGCACCTAACAACAACAACAGTGAGCTGAATGGACTGACACTGGCCATTTTGAATCAGACAATCACGTGGTCTACTATACTGGGAAAGACAAATTGAAGAGGACTGATGTTGCTTCATTGTCAAAAGAACGTTTCAAGATCTATACTGAAGTATAACTCTATCAGTGATAGGATACTATCCAAATGCCTACAAGGAATACCAGTTAACATGACTATTATTCAACTTTCTGCACCAACCCCTAATGCTATAGCTGAGGAAATTGAAGACTTTTTACCAACTTCTGCAGTCTGAAATTGATCAAATATGCAATCAAGATGCATTGATAATTACTGGTGATTGGAATGAAAAAGGTGGAAACACAGAAGAAGGATCTGTAGCTGGAAAATTTGACCTCAGTGATAAAAATGATACTGGAGATTCCATGATAGAATTTTGGAAGACCAATAACTTATTCATTGCAAATACCTTTCTTCAACAACATGAACAGCAACTATACATATGGACCTCACCAGATGGAATACACAGGAATCAAATTGACTACATTTGTGGAAAGAGAAGATAGAAAAGCTCAATATCATCAGTTATAACAAGCCCAGGGTATGACTGCAGACCACCAATTGGTCTTATGCAAGTTTAAGTTGAAGCTGAAGAACATTAGAACAAATCCAAGAGAATCAAAATATGACCTTGAGTATATTCCCTCTGAATTTGGAGACCATATTGAGAATAGATTTGCCACATTGAATGCTAATGACTGAAGACCTGATGGATGTGAGATGATATCAAGGACATCATACATAAAGAAAACAAAAGGTCATTAAATAGACAGGAAAGAAAAAAAAGATTCAAAATGCATGTCAGAAGAGACTCTGAAATTTGCTCTTGAATGCAGAGAAGCTAAAGTGAAAGGAAGAAATAATGAAGTAAAAGAGCTGAACAGAAGATTTCAAAGGGCGGCTCCAGAAGACAAAGTAAAGTATAATGAAATGTGCAAACACTTGGAATGAGAAAATCAAAAGGGAAGAACACATTTGACATTTCTCAACCTGAAAGAGCTGAATGAAAAATTCAAGACTCAAGTTGCAATTTTGAAGGATTCTGTGGGCAAAATATTGAAAGACACAGGAAGCATCAAAAGAAGATGGAAGGAATACACAGAGTAGCTGTACCAAAAAGAGTTGGTTGATATTCAACCATCTGAGGAGGCAGCATATGATCAAGAACCGATGGTACTGAAGGGAGAAGTCCAAGCTGCACTGAAGTCATTGGTGAAAAACAAGGCTTTAGGAATTGACCAAATACCATCTGAGATGTTTCAACTAATGGATGCAGTGTTAGAGTTGCTCACTGGTCTATGCCAAGAAATTTGGAAGATAACTACCTGGCCAAACAACTGGAAGAGATCAATTTTTGTGCCAATTCCAAAGAAAGGCGATCCAACAGAATGCAGAAATTATAGAACAATTTCATTAATGTCACATGCTAATAAAATTTTGCTGAAGATCATTCAAAAATGGTTGCAGCAGTACATCAACAGAGAACTGCCAGAAATTCAAGCCAGATTCAGAAGAGGACATGGAACCAAGGATGTCATTGCTGATGTTAGATGGATCCTGGCTAAAAGCAGAGAATACCAGAAAGATGTTAACCTGTGTTTTATTGACTATGCAAACGCATTCAACTGTGTGGGTCGTAACAAATTATGAATTACAGCGGGAAGAATGGGATTTCCAGAAAACTTAACTGTGCTCGTGAGGAATCTGTGCATAGGCCAAGAGGCAGTCCTTCAAACAGAACAAGGGCATTCTGCATGGTTTAAAATCAGAAAAGTTGTGTGTCAGGGTTATATCCTTTCACCATAGTTATTCTGTCTGTATGTTGAGCAAATAATTTAAGAAGCTGGACTATATGAAGAAGAGCACAGCATCAGAATTGGTGGAAGACTCATTAACAACTTGTGGTATGCAGATGACATAACCTTGCTTGCTGAAAGTGAAGAGGTCTTGAAACACTGAAGATCAAAGTTCCTATTAAACAGGTATAGCCCAATGTCCTTCCTCAAGCATGGTAGACAAAGAGGCATAGTGAGGGGAATTAGAGGAGGGCACTTGACTCAGGTGCAAGTCCAAGGGGGAGCCAGATGAGGTGCAGAATGACATTCTGAGGCACCACATTTATGATAGGTACCTGACTGTGGAATTACTATCTACCTTATTCTTTACTGGGGGGCTTGTTGGCCCAATGGTTAAGCGTTTGACTGCTAAACAAAGGTCAGCAGTTCAAATACACCAGCCGTTCCTTGGGAATCTTATGGGGCAGTTCTACTCGGTCCTGTAGGGTTGCTATGAGTTGGAATCAACTCAGCAGCAGCGTTTTTTGTATTCTTCACAGAAGCTGTGTCCTGGAATAGCTTCTGTTTTCATGACCTTTTAGCCACCTGAATTCACCCACTGGTGACTTACAGTGAGTTTTTGCTTTCACCTAGCATTTTGATTATGCCTCTATTTAATGCTCCTCTTACTGTGTGCCCCAGTCTTTAGTTTGCACAGCAATTGTGAGACCCTTTAGGTGAGAGGCAGCTTGTTTTTCATCTGTAAATTCCTAGAGCCCAGCATAATGCAACAGTCAAGAAATCAAATGACATATTGCATTGGGCAAATCTGCTAAAAGACCTCTATAAAGTGTTAAAAAGCAAAGATGTCATTTTGAAGACTACGATGTGCCTGACTCATGCCATGATATTTTCAGTCATATCATATGCATGCAAAAAGTGGACAATGAATAAGGAAGACCAAAGAAAAATTGATGCCTTTGAGTTATGGTTTTGGTGAAGAATATTGAATATACCATGAATTGTCAAAGAACTAACAAATCTGTCTTCGAAGAAGTACAGCCAGAATGCTCCTCACAAGCAAGAATGGGGAGACTTTGTCTCATGTATTTTGGACATGTTATCATGAGTGACCAGTCCCTGGAGAAGGACATCATGTTTGGGAAAGTAGAGGGTCAGCAAAGGAGAGGAAGACCTTCAATGAGATGGATCGACACAGAGGCTGCAACAATGGGCTCAAGCATAGCAATGATTGTGGGGATGGCGCAGGATAGGCAAGTGTCTTGTTATGCTGCACCTAGGGTTGCTATGAGTCAGAACCAACTTGATGGCACCTAACAACAACAACAGACTGATATGGCCTCTTTAACATAAAAAAGAAAATCCTACTCCAAAACCGAAATACATCCACAGGTTTAGGAGATAGGATTTACAGCACCTATTTTCGGAGGACCAAATTCAATCCATAACAGTAGCCAAGTTTATTAACTATTCGCATCATCCAGAAACTGCAAAAATACTTCATAGTCCACATAAATGCTTGATAAATTCATGGAAAAAATGAATAAATAAATCAAAGGCCTAGATTTTTTATATAAATTTATTTTAGTAAATTTACTGCTAATCTATATGTGCAAACTCCCTTTTTACTCCTAAGCACAGAAATTTGCTATTTTATAGTTTTTTAATGGATCTAAAGTACACAGAATTGAGTTCATCACCCACTGGAGTTCCTGGTGCACTATTGTCACTGGCCAAGGTTGGACTTTTCATTTGTTCCTATGCAATTTTAGCTTGATAGCTTGGACCCATGACTCCTGTCTTGTGTAATCTATATTTTCGGTGATTAGCTATCTCACACAGCTTTGTATCATTCACTATTTTGTTAAGCAGAGTAAGAGGATTTAGATACAAGAAACAACCACAAAGAGGAAACGATTTCTTAAGTGCTAAATTGTACGCTACAGACTCAAAATGTCCTAAGAATTTGGCAGGGAGGTAGAGCTTGAGCATGTGAACTAGACAAGAAAAGAAAAAAAAATCACTGAGATGTGAGCTGGCTCAAAAGGCTGGGTGGGATTTGGATAAGTAGAAAGGAAAGGAACATGCGAACAAAGGAGAAAAAGAGCCCTATATGTTCGATGGATAAAGGACAGTAGAATGTATCAAGGGAAGTGGTGTGATATTCTTATGGAGAGGGTGAGTCAGGGTTTCCCCTTCCTTCTACCCTTTTGCTGTCAAGGCAAATGAAGTAGGAGGCATTTTTGAGATGGATCATGCCTTTTCTCAGTGCTTTCCTGTAGTCGTTACTTTTCAAGTTTTGGATTTGTAGTAGGAAGGAATACAAAGTGAGGACAGGTAGCATGTGGAGTAGTTAGGATCTTTGTTTCTCCTGTTGCTGCTTGTCCTCCTCCTTCCGTTCCAGGTAGATCCAACTTTTAAGAGAAGACCTCATCCCGACGTTTTATTCTACTTCATACTCTATCTTCCTGTAGGTCTGAGGATATTTCTACTTACTGACAACAGAGAAATCACTCAGATGGCTACTACCCACCAAGCTGGAATCCTGAAAGTTCCACATTTAGATGGGAGGGGCGTGTAAACTTCACTTCTTTACACTGGATCTTCCTTTATCAACCATTTACTAAGTCCTGTGTGAGGCTACTGGGCTGACACTTTCATCAGCTCTATCACTAAGAATTGTATAAATAACATGTTTTTGTTTTTCACTTCATGCAGACTAATAAAATATATAGAGCCATATTTGTGCCTGTTTACCATCAATATTGATATCATCAATAATTCACATTTTAGCCATATTGCTTGCTTTTTCTTTGTCCTCATCCTTGTTTTACTTTTGCCCCATTATATATCATGGTACAATCTCCCAATTTACCTCCACAACCTGAACATCCTGCTTGAGAACCATTGATCTAACTGATTTTGTTTAAAACATAGGTACTAATTTAAGCAGAATATTCGACTTGTGGCTAAAATAAATCAGACTTGGATAACCTATTGGCAGATGTTAAACTTTTTACTACCATCAAGTTTTAGAGCTCTATTTTCTTTATTGCATTGTATTTAAGATGTGTCAATAATTTGCGAGTGATTGATTATTAAAGTTACTAATGAGCTTCTGCGCAGTTTTTTGGTATGCATATGGAAAACATTTTCAAATACTAAAACAATAAATATAGAAAGTGTTTGGCATATATTTTGTTTTTTAGCTTACTGTATTTCCATGACTGTAGTCAAAGACCAAGGTTTTGAAGATTGGTTCATGAATTATACGATGATGACATATCCAGAATCCACGTGGCCTCAGAAGTAGATGAGTCACATTCACATTCCTTATACTCCCAGGGTGCTATTGAAGATATTCAATAACAACAAAACAAAACAAAACATTGTGATAGCTGGTTTTCTTTCATCAAAAAATGTCACGCATATTTTAGATATACACAATCAATTCAGTCCAATCTATGAAGAGGTCAGAAATGGATGTATAGAAGATTTTATGTTGATCATAAAATTAAATAAAGATGGTAAAGCATTCCTAATGTCTATGTTTCATTGACGTCGGAAATGGATATTCAACATCTGAGCTATACAATATACCTTTTAATAGTCTGATTGTTTCCAAGTAGTTTAAAGTCTATCTTCTTTATACGGAATTATAATAAAAAATAAATAAAACTGTATTTTCCATCTTTCTTGCTGCTTGGATAAAAGCATTTTTAGCTTCCACGAATCAAATGTTCCTTTACAAAACTGGTTTATGATTTAGTTGTGTGAGGAAAGTGGAAGTGGGCAAGGAACCCATTTTGCTAGCTTAGAGTCTCATTCTTCTACTTAAACCAGAGAAAAGTGGATTATATTGTCCGCAACAAGAATCTTATCCATTACAAGCCTCTACTATGGATATATCACACAGTAACATATCTAAAACAATCTTAAATGTGTACCTGTTATGTGTTCTTTGGGATTTAATTTATCATGTTCTCTACTAGACTTTTAAATCTATGACTTTTTTCTGTCCAAAATGATATCAAAACTTAAGGAGACATACAGTGTAATTTTTATATTTAGGCACAAAAAAGTATTGTCTTAGTTAAAGAATTTAAATAAATATATTTGGAGATTATTTTTGGTATAAATATACTTTTCTTCTATAATCCTACAATTATACCCTAATCTTTAAATTTAAAATTTTTAAATGTCACTATTCTCTGAAACCAATAATTATTACATTCACAAGTGGACATAGTTATATGAGGTAATTAGACTATAATAAAGCCATCATAAATTAATCGATACCTATTTATGGAGTACTATTATGTACAGCGGAGCCCTGGTAGCATGGTGGTTAAGAGCTCATCTGCTAACCAGGTCAGCAGTTCGAATCCACCAGTCACTCTTTGGAAACCCTACGGGGCAGTTCTACTCTGTAGTATGGGGTCGCAATGAGGCGGAATCAACTCCACAGCAAAGGTTTTGGTTTTGGCTTTTTACTACGTACCGCAAACATGGCTAGGTACAAGCAGTCCAGTACATAAACTATGCCTTTGGTCACTATATTCCAACTAGGAGGTTCTATATGCACAAAACAATAGCTGTAGCAACACCACCACTATAAAGAGAGACAGCTGACTATTCTGGAAGAGATGAGTAAGGTTCCAGGCTTGGCTCTGTCCCTTATAAACTTCATGCTTTGGGGATGTATTCTGAATCTCAATTTTGACTCCCTCCCACCCCCAATATTGGTACTAAAATCCATGGTTTGCATTGAGCTTTACTCTTTGTGTTGTACTGTTTATGGGTTTTAGCAAATGCATATTGTCATGTGTCCACCTTTACAGTGTCATACAGAATAGTTTCACTGCCTTAAAAATGCCCTATCCTCCATGTATCCCTCCCTCCCTCTCTTTTCCTGAGCCCCTTGCAGCCACTGATGTTTCTAATGTCTTTATAGTTTTGTCTTTTCCAGAATGTCACGTAATTGGAATCATACAGTATGCAACTTTTTTGTACTGGACTTTTTAACTTATTGTTGCTACTTGCTGTCAAGTCGAATATGACTCATAGCGACCATACGTACAACAGAACGAAACACTATGCAGTCCTGCGCCATCCTCATAGTCGCTGCTATGTTTGAGACCATTGTTGCAGCCACTGTGTCAATCCATCTCGTTGAAGATCTTTCTCTTTTTTCACTGACCCTCTATTTTATCAAGCAAGATATCTTTCTTCAGGGACTGGTCCTTCCTGATAACATGTCTAAAGTATGCGAGACGAAGTCTCCTCATTCTGACTGCTAGTGAGCATTCTGGCTGTACTTCTTCCATGACAGATTTGTTCATTCTTCTGGTAGTCCATGGTATATTGAAATTCTTCACCAACACCATAATTCAAAGGCATCAATTCTTCTTTGGTATTCATTATTCATTGTCCAGCTTTCACACGCATATGAGGCGATTGACAAGACCATGGCTTGGATCAGGCACACCTTAGTCCTTAAAGTGACATATTTGCTTTTTAACACTTTAAAGAGATTTCTTGAATTTAAAATTTCCATTTTGTTTTTCATAGCTTGATATTCATTTCTTTTTATCTATGAGTTATATTCCATTGTTTGGATGTACCACAATTTGTTTGTCCAATTTTGAGCAGTTACGAATACAGCTGCTATAAACATATGTAAGTTTTTATATATTTTGAAGCCCTGTCATTGAGTGTGTAAATATTTATTATAGTTGTATCCTCCTGGTGTATTCACCCTTTAATCATTATGTAGTGTCCTTCCTTATCCTTTGTGGTAGATTTTACTTTAAAGTCTATTTTGTCAGAGATTAATATTGCCACTCCTGCTCTTTTTTGAGTGTTATTTGCTTGATATATTTTTTTCCATCCTTTGAGTTTTAATTTGTTAGTGTCTTTAAGTCTAAGGTGTGTTTCTTGTAGGCAGCATATAGATGGATCGTGTTTTTTTATCCAATCTGCCACTGTCTGTCTCTTTATTGGTGCATTTAGTCCATTTACATTCAAGGTAATTATTGATAGGTATGCGTTCCGTGCTGTCATTTTGATGTCTTTTTTTGTGTGTTGTTCACAGTTTCTCTGTTCCACTTAAGTTTCTGTGCTGAGTCTTTTTTCTTTACCCCTATTTTTCTAAGTTTAAATCAATCATGTCTGATCTCCTTCCTGATGTCTTGAAGAGTTCTGTGTATTAATCTTTTGTATTCTGCATCCAGTAATTCCAAGAAATTCTCTTCCTCTGTAAAATTTCTTGATTCTTTATTTTGGGAGCTTGCTGATGCCATCATGGTCTGCCTCTTTATGTGATTTGATATTGACTGTTGTCTCCGAGCCATCAATAAGTTATTATATTTATTTATTTTATGTTTGCTTGCTGTGTCCTACCTTCTTGTTTTGTTTTGTTTTGATATGCCCAAATAGGCTTCTCATGTGAGCTAGCCCAATCACCAGCACCCTTGAAGCTCCAAAGTCCTGCTACCAGGTGTCCAGATCTGCCACTAAGTATGTAAGCCCAGGCGTCCACCCACTCCTCCTGTATGGATTCAGCTCAAGTGTCCAGGTAGTCGGCCACCAAGTGTGTGATGTAGGCTCCCACCTACAGTCCTGAATAGGCAGGAGTGATTGGTATAGGCACAGGCATCCAGCTGTAGCAGGAGGTCAACCACTGAACGAGACAGGGGGCCGACAGCCGCCTGGGAGTGTCTGGGAGGAAAGCGTGTTCGTGCTACCTAGAGCACGTAGGTGGGTGACTTTTGCAGCCAGACTATGAGCACTGAATGCTGGTGGCTGTAAGGACTGTGGGGCACCACTTATTCTTGGGCCCCGTCACAGGTGGCTAGGTGGCGTGGATGGAGCCGCCAGTCCTCAGGCCCCTGATGTAAGTAAAGACCCACATAATGGGCAGAGCAGTGTCAAATGTCATGAACCTTCCACTTCACAGCTGAAACAGTTCAAGTTAGACTTCAGGTATATACCCTGTTGTACTGTGGTAATGAGGGCCTAGGCTGGTGAAATGGGCCCACACAATTTCTGCAGGGGGAAAGGCACTCAAAGTCTGTGGACCCTTTATGCCTGTGTCTAGGCAAAGGAGCTTTGCCTACTTTGAGTTCCTGGCTTAGGGGAGCTGGCAGATTATTTTTTCCCCTGTTTGTTAATTTGTTCCCTCTCCGACTTCAGGAGAATGGCTCAGGGTACATGACCAGTCCTATTCCCGGCCCAGGGGCCTCGGCAATTCAATTGCTGAAGGTGTTCCAGACCCAGTGCAGAGCGGGGAGCAGATAGGTAAATGGGAGAGAGCTTTTTCCCAAAGGGGGTTGTATTTGATCTGCGTGGTAGGCCAGATTCAAGTACTTATCTTTTGCTGATCAAGGGCTGCTTCTCACTGGTTCTGGATGGCCGATTAAACTCTCTGCTGCTGGGTCTCTTCTGATGTGGAAAACGCCTGAGCACCACTGCTTGCTTTACCATGCTCCAGGAGCTGATCTGGCCTGAAGGGCTCTAGCTCCTGCTGGGTCACTTCTGGCAACTCCTCACTGCTTCCAAACTGTCTCCCCTTGCCCTGTCACTCAGTCCAATTCCTCAACTTTGCCTTTGATGTTCAGGGCCCCTAGACTGTCATATAAAATTGATTCACTTGTTTTTTTCAGGTCTTTGTTGTAAGAGGCACCACCAGAAGCATCTGACTACTCTGCCATCCTGGCCCCCTCTGTGTGCAAGTTTTTGTGGGGACATAACTTTTCAATTCATTTAGGTAAATACCTGGATGTGAAATTCCCAGATAAGATTTTGCAGTTTTAAACAGAGAGAGATAAAAAGTAATATTTGGAATATCATTGTAAGTTCTAAAATGGCTTTTCCCAAACTCACTCACCTGCAGACACTGCAAGCTGCAGATCTACTCTAATGCAGTTTTTGAGCCAATTCTGTCCTCAAAATTGGAGAGTTGCAGCATTATCATGAAGACAAAGTTGGGAGTGGAAATCTCAGCTGCCAATGGTCCAGTTCTTGGTGTGTGTAGAGCGAGCCTCAGACATCTGTTTGTTTAACAAGCCACAGCCTTACCCTAAGCATCGTTGTATTCACTTTAGATTCCTATTCAGCATTTCATTACCATTCCCTGGGGTCTGGACCCCATCATCTTGATTTCCAGCCAAGGATGTGGCTGCCAAAGAACCATCTGGAACCACAATGCTGCCATCCACCTGTGCCATTATTGCCTCCGCCTGAAGCCTCCTGCCATATGCTCTAGAAGGCAGGGATGGACACCCTCAGATATGGACATTGGCCTAGATCAAGCCTGAGACATTGATTCATCTTGGAACATTGCAATGGATGCTGCAAGTCACACTCCTTGGAGGGTCAATCCAGTAAAACATGCAATATTTATTAAGCATCTCCTGGTGACACAGTGGTTAAGCATTTGTCTACCAATCAAAAAGTCTGCCGTTCGAATCCACCAGCCACTCCTTGGAAACCCTATGGGGCAGTTCTACTCTGACGTATAGGGTCACTATGAGTCGGAATTGATTCGATAGCAAAGGGTTTGGTTAGTTTGGTTATGTGCCAAGTATGTTTCTAAATTCTTTACATATATCATCTGACAGAATCTTCCTAATAACATATGAATTAGATGTTGTAAGTATTCCCATTTTTTTAATGCATAAGTAAATCAGACACAGTGCCTGAACACAAACTCTTCATGTCTGTTGTTGCTGTTGTTAGTTGCCTTCAGGTAAGGAGTTAGCTCTGACTCATGGCGATCTTATGTATAACAGAACAAAATGGGGCCTAGTCCTGCACCATATTACTGATGTTTGGTATGTTTAAGTCCATTATTGAGGCTATTATATCGTGTCTTACAACCTAGGGGGTTCATCTTCCAGTATTATATTGAACAATATCTTGTTGTGAGTTATAGACTTTTCATTGGCTAATTTTCAGAAGAAGTCAGGTCTTTCTTCCTAGCTTGTTTTACTCTAGAAGCTCTGCTGAAACCTGTCCACCATGACCTCACTGGTATTTAACATAGCAGTGGCGTGACTTCCGGCATCATAGCAGCACACACCACAATACGACAAACTGACAGATGGGAGGTGGTCTCAATATCTGTTGTTATTTGCCTTTGAGTCAATTCCAACTCATGTCTAGACCACACTAATACCTCATTCCTGGCCTGTTTGGTCTTTACTTCAGTTTCATTCTTCTCCATGGGCTGTTGGCTGAAGTTTTAACCTTCCATGCATGCTATGAAATCTGTTAGTTACTAATATAATAGTGTTAAACAAGGCAATAAGATGTCTATAGTACAATACAAATCATCTCTTTTATTTTAAACCAATGTTCCTTTATATTGAAAAGATTTCAGTCATGTGCATTGTTCTGGTAACTAAGATTTACTCTTTTAAGTATCAAAATCTTTGCTATTTTGAGCTTTTTCTGACTCTGTCCTCTATACCCATGTTTTGGAAATATCTTATAGGTAATATTGTCTTATTAAAACTCTGTTTCAAACTTCAGGACTTCTGCACCCTTGAATGGGGATCAAAATAAGACCTATATATATGAACTGATCATAAAGCAATAGGGTATCTTTCCTTCCATTTCTTTTAACCAGCTATATGTTATTGTTATTGTTTCTGTTTTCAAACAAGAAGATTAAATGTACCACTTAATATGGAATCTGAAAGTAAGATCTTCCAAGTCAAGCAATAAAGAGGAGTACTTCTGGACACACCTGTTTCAAACCTTTTCTGTCCTTCTGCATTCCCCCAAAGAAGAACTTTCTCCACTGAGCTATTAGTTGTCACTCCAGATCAAAAAGACCATTGTGAGGGGGTGTTTGGGAACTCTCTGTGCTTTCTGCAAAATTTTTATATATACCTAAGAGTACTCTAAAAAATAAAGTGTATTACAAAAATAAACAAACAAAACACCTGCATTCTCTCCTCCTGGTGGTGTGCACCTTTATGGGTAACACTGAGACTACATTCTTACAGTGGATGAGGGGCAGGAATTGACCAGAGTGAGCCGTTATGGGTCCTAAGAAAACCTCATGTAGAGATAACTTGCAAAAGGTTTTGGAAAACAAACAAACAAAATCTTTGAATTCACTGTGTTTTGCAATGTATGCTGCTTCTTACCATGCCTTGACAAGTGGTATGAAGAATCTATTTTTAAAAAGAGAGACAGTTCTAATCTTCTGATCTAGTCACCCTTTGCTACAAATTTTGCTAACATGTTTGCCTCTGAGAAGTTTGCAAACAAAGGCAAAGACAAAGAACATATGCTAAATTGATCATTTTTGTGTCTGAATATTCGCTATTTGAGAGACAAGAAACTGTTCAATCTGATTTGGGGTATGATTATATTGTAGTCCAAATTGAAGTGTCAGTGGAAACGGATTGGGCGAGCTCCTCGGTTGTCAGTCATATCTCTTACTCTGCGCAAAGCGAGATGAGGGCAGTCATGGAAAATGGAGGAAGTGGCTCTGCTATACACCTAGGCAGATGGGTGTTCCTCTCATGCCAGGAAGCCCTCACCCACTCAGCAGCTGCTGGGAACTGAAAGCAGGGGAGAGCCCTCTCCCACGCTGCCCGCCCCAACCCACACCTTGCCAAAGGAGAGACTCCAGAGAGCTCAGTTTGTCTCAAGTGTTCTCAAAACATATAAAATCAGCAAATATGGTTCTGAAAGAACTGGGCTTGGCGGAGGGGGTTTTGTACATGATACCGTTTGAGAGATAAGATGTAAACATGTAAACATTCAAATAACTAATGATTTAAGGAGGGTCGGTGGTGCAATGGTTAAGGGCTCATCTGCTAACAGAAAACGGTTGGCAGTTCGAGCCCACCAGTGGCTCTATGGGAGAAAAGACCTGGTGATTTACTCCCATAAAGATTGCAGTCTAGGAAATACTGTGAGAAGTTCTACCCTGTCATATAGGGTTGCCATGAGTCAGAAGCAACTCAACAGCATACAACAACAACAACAATTCAAGTACCAGTTTAAGATAGGAAACGAAAAGCAAAGTAAAGAATTACTAGCAAAAGTGTGCTGCAGAAGAGAGGAGATTGTTGTGAGCAATGACGTGTGGGAAATGGATCCTTGTCACTTACCAAAAACACTTTAAATCCTATCTGTTAGTTTTAGCAAAGGATGTAAGGGCTTGATTAAGTTTGTACTCAGGGCAATGGATGGATGATTTCTTTTTCACCTCTCCAACCCCACCCTATAAGAGGGTTCTTTCAGACAACTGTGAGACAGCTTATGAAGCAGTGCAAGTCCCTTAGTGTTAATCTGACGTCTGGAATTAATTTCAGTGTAACTTCTTGCCCAGCAGGGGCTGGAAATCAAGAGTGAGACATAGATAGTGTTTACTAAGTATCCACATACTTTCTCACATTTCCCAGCATCCTTGTGGTTAGATGCAGCCATGTAAGTAGTTCTAGTCAAAGGAATGGGAATGGAAGAGATAAATATCACTTCTAAGCTAAAGCACTTAGGAGTTGGTAGGCAACTCTGCAGTCCTCTCTGCCCCTTCAGTGTGGCTATGGAGCCAGTATGTGTGGCTGGCCAAAAAAATAGGGAAGCAGCCTGGGTTGCTAAGTTACCACTTGCAGGACAGCTGCCTCGGGGAGTTTTTGGACTGACAGAGGATTTGCATGAGCAAGAAATAATTTTTTTTAAGCATTAAGCCACTGACATCTGGGAATTTTTTTGTTAGGGCAGCATATGCCTATCCTATTCTTACCCCAAAAGAAACAGGATATAATAATTAGGTGTGTTTACAATATGGACCATGGGCAACAGAAATAACATGAAGACACTCATTCCCTAGCAGTGTGAGTTTTCTTTCTTTTTTCATTGCAGATGGAAAGATACCAAGGAAAATCTTCACCAGCTTCACTATTTTACCTAGGGCTGGCTTTGAATACCGACCTAACAGAACCAGCTTTTCTCCCTAGACAATTTGCACTTCAGAAAAGCATTTGGAACTAAGTTTTCATAAGGTAGAAAGTAATTTAATGTTGAAAAGGTAGAGCCAACCATACATGAATAAATGCATATCCATTGCATATTAATAATGCAATATAATAATCTCCTCTTCTCGCTTTTAGAAGACTCCTCTGAGCCCTTTCCCAATGTTAAGACTGCTTGGAGCTCTAGGCCAGTTCTGACTTTTTTCTCCTTGTTTCTAAAAAGTGTTCAGGAGAGTTACAAGGAAACTTCAGGAAATCTATTTGAAATGGAACACTGACAAAGTTCTCTGAGACCAGAAAATGGTGAACCAAAATGTGTTTAACTGTGTTATACAGGAAATACTTGAATGAACAATGATTATTTATTCTAGATTAGAAAGAATTTAGGGAGAGCATGATTACTGTACTTACTTGTTTAAAAGGGTGTCATGTATATGACTGTAGTGGAGTAGTTACAAAATAATTTGAGTTTACTATTTGTTTTTCAAGCAGTGGTCACCCTATCTTGGCAGAGACATAAGCAAAGGAGAAATGACTGTCTCTTAGGGCTAACGTAGAAGAAATTTCTGTATTTGAAACTGTGTGTTTCTATTTAAAGATAGAATTGGCCTTTATAATCTATAGCATCCATTCATTAGTTATTCAGCAAATATGTGGCAGGTATTGGGTTCAGTGTTGTGTTTACAATTATCAAATAAGTTATAGCCCCTACACTTAAACAGCTCATATTATTTTAGCAGAGACAGATGGATATCCAAAAATTCTATAATAAAAGCAGATAGTACACAAAGAGTTTGGAGCCATGAATTCTCCCAGGGGTTGCTGAAAGTTATCTTTGAGAAGGTAATGGTATAAGCTGGGACTTCTAAGAAAAACAAGGTCAAGGATAGACCTTTGTAAGCAGAGGAAATAAAATATGCAATGGTACAGGGTAGACAAATACGTGCTCTGTATTTTATGATTAGGGAAATGTAAGACATGTTTCATAGCTAAAGCTATCTCATGGTGGGAGACAAGGCTAGGAAGGTTGAGAGAACAAGACATGGACAGGTCACGTTTTTTGGACTTTCTTCTATAGGCAATAGGAAACCATGGGAAGAACTTAAATCCATGAGAATCATAACCTTTATGCAATCTCATACATTCTCAAAGCTCCATGATCCTAAGAAAATTATGGACTATTATTTCCTTTTAGCTTCCACAATCCTTGCTGTATGTATCTCCTATATTTTCATTTTCTGGCCATTGCATCCTTTATTTTTAGCTGTAGAGATATTTATTTTTCTTCCTTTTTCATCATTCCAACAACGTGAAGATAATAGTTAATTTGAAAATAGCCAGACACAATCAAGTGCTTGACTACTAACCAAACGCTTGGTGATGTGAACTCATCCAGAGGCACTTCAGAGAAAAGGCCTGGCAATCTGCTTCTGAAAAGTCACAGCCTCAAGAACCTGTGGAGCACAGTTCTATTCTACAACCCATGGGGTCGCCATGAGTCAGAATTGACTTGACAGCAACTGGTAATAATAGACATACAGAAATGTTCTCCACTCTCATATGCATAAGGTATAGCATCTCAGGGATTAACACATCCTTTTTCATCATGATAAGCCCAGAGATACTTACTGTCTAAAGCATGGGCTGAATTTGTGCCAATGGTGCTCCCTCCCCAAAAAGCTTCCATTTGGAAAGTTGTATTGCACAGAGAAGAAGACTCTATGGGGAGTCAGAATTGCTAGCTTCTGGTTCTCGTTCAGTTACTAACCATCTTTTTGGGTTTCACAGCCATGAAATGGAGAGTAATACAGTTTTGGTTTCTTCCTCTGGATTAATTCACTCGTCAAATTAAAGTATGTGAAAGTTCACCACTATCTGTATGCAAAGGAGTACACTACTTTAATAGATGCAATATTGCCTGATGCCACATGAAACTCATTCAGTGATTTCTATGGACACACTTTGGTCAAGAAAGGTAAAGCTAGATATCTCACAGTTGTGCCCGTTAAATGCATGAGCTGCACTCACCTACTCCAAGCCACACTTGCACACATAGAAACTTTATGCATAGAAATGCTTTTCCTAATCACCAGGGTAGTAGGAACAAGGTTATTGTAGTTGTATGGGCACATAAAAAAAGACAGGAAATGAAATGTCAACAGCAAGGGTAATACATTTCTAATACATATCTTTCACTTATTGAGACAGTTACTGGGCTGTTTTTGAAAGAAGAATAATTTGTTTATAAACCAGGTACATTTTTTCAGCTCTTTAGAGGAGGAGAAAATGCCTCCATCTATTTTTCTCTCCCTACTTCATCCAAGGATATGTTTCTGCATTTCCATGAATACACATTCATTTATTCATTCATTCACAACTAACTTGTGGGCACCTACTATGTGCTAGACTATGTGAGAATACTAAGCCAACTCGTCCTTGCTCTCAAGCACCTTTCAATTTAGTCGGGAGAGTCAGTCATATGAACAAATCAGGGCAATAAAACATTATAGTTGTTATGATAGAAGTATATGCAGCATACAAGGAGAGACACAGAAGGGAATGTTTAATTCTATCTGGGGAGACAGAAAAGACTTTATGGAGGAGGTAATGTTTGATGTGGTTCTTAAAATAAGAGTAGGTGATTTTTCAGTCAGACTATAGGGAGAAAAGCCTCCTTGGCCAAAGAGAGTGGGCTACAACTGCAAGTAGCTCAGTGAAGACTGGGTCTGAGGATGAGATGATCAATTAGCTGAATGGATTATGAAGGTACAGTGGACAAGGGCAAGGCCATGGAGGGCTCTTGGAGACATATGGAGGAATTTAGACTTTATCATGTGAGTAATGATAAAGCCATTGGAGATTTGAAGCCAAGGAGTGACATGAGCAGTATTCTATTTTAGAAAGGGACTGTGGTAGTTGGTGAAATAAGGGATGAAGTGAGCCCTAGGACACCAGTTAAGAGACCTATTTGAGTGAAGATGGCCTCCTGGGTCAAGGCAGTAGGGATGGGTGGGGGCTTTAAGAGCCTCTCATTTTAAGAACAAAACAAACTTTCATCCACCCACATCAGTCTATGTTCCCCTTCACTGCTACACTTCTTTAAAGTGTTATATTTTCCCAAGCCTTTACCTCCACTTACCTCTCCACTGCCTTTTGACTTCTGGCTCAGTAGTTAAGAGCTCAGTTTCTGTATCAAAAGGCTTAGATTTGGTTCCAGCCTCTACCTCTTCTAACTTAGAGACAGGGAAAACACATTTAACCTCTCCATGCCTCAGTCTCCCAGTCTTTAAAATGGAAACAATAATGGTACCTCTCTGGAGGGCTGTTGTGATTATTAAATTTGCAGATACATGAAAAGTATTTAGAAGAGTGCTTGGCACCTGGTAAGTGTTGTCTTTAAAAGTTTCATAGAGGAGTTCCAGCAAAATGGCGCTCTAGGCAGAAGCACCACACTGTCCCTCCACAGCAAAGATCCAAAAAACTAAGCCAAACAGAGAATACAACAATCCTGAAAACCTAAAACATCAAATGAAGAGATAAAGAACTCAGCCAAGCACCAGATGGAGTGAGAAAACTGTCACAGAGAACGGACAGCGAGGAGAGATTCATGCAGAGGTCCCCTACCAGCTAACACAGCGCGGATCCACCATCTTGGACTCCTATTGGAGACCAGCAAATGGGGGTACGAGAAAGCAGCCTCACAGAGTGTCCAGCAGGAGACAAAACAACCGGTAATTTGCGGTGTGCGCTTTCACACCCCCCACCCCTCTTTGCCCCTGCTTGGCCTCCTCTGCTTCCCGCGGCCACAGTCTCTTGACCGGGAAGTGCCGGATGCTTGGATTCCACACATCCAAGTGGGCGGCTCTCTGGGTGCCATTTGTTGGCTGCTAGTGTTGCTTTTTTGTTCTGCTTCTTTTGATTTCTCACTTGCCTCTCGCCACGTCCCCCTCCTTTCACTCGAGTGCCTGGCTCCGTGCACCACCTTTGCTTCTTCCTGAGGGGCTGCAGAGCACAGGCAATTTGTGATATGCGCTTTCCCACTCTCTACACTTCTTCACCCACACTCGGCCTCCTCTGCTTCCCGCGGACACAGTTTCTTATCCAGAAACACCAGCCTGCACTATCTGGCTCTCTGAGTGCCATTTGTTGGCTGTTGGTGTTGCTTTTCCACTTCTTTTGATTTCTTCCTTGCCTCTGGCCATCTCCCCCTCCTTTTGCTCGAGTGCCTGGCTCTGTGCGCCATCTTTGCTTCTTCCTGAGGGGCTGTGGAGCTCCATTCAAGTGTGGAGCTGCTTCCCGGACTGGGCTAACATGCTGGTGGGATCCAGGGGCTTTTGTTCGTTTGTTCGTTTTGAATTATTTCTTTGTTTTCTTTTCCTTTTCTTGAGTTGGGAGCCCTTTCTGGCCAGGCGGAGCTGCGTGGCAAGGAACTCCCCTTCAGCTTCCACAGACGTGCAGAGGGATCCCTTCGGGCTTTTCTTTTTTCATTTTTTTTTTCTGTTTTTTTTGGGGGCCTTTCTTGTTCTTTTTTTTAATTTGTTTTGTTTTCTTCTCACTCTTTTTCCTTATTTGTCTTTCTTCATTGCTTAGGTTCTCATCTCTCTATATCTTTCTTTTCTTTCTGATCCCTGAATTTCAGGTGTTGTATATATCTATGCCTTCTAGCCAGGCTGTACTGTGACAACTGAGAGCGACTTCCCCAGACCTCATAGCTGCATCGGTGGGATCCCTGGCAACTTTGCGGTTCTTTAACCTTTCTGATTTTTATTTATTCATTCTTTTCTTTTCTTCCTTTTCCCATTTCTGTTTTTCTCCATTTCATAGTCTCTTATCTCTCCATTCCAATGGCAAGCTCCTCTAGCATTCTTTTTTGTTTGTTTGTATGTTTTTGGCTCCTGTTCCTCTCTCCTCTCTCCCATATACATCTTAGCTCCACACATAACAATCTCCCCGCTGCATCCTGCCTACCTGCACCATGTGCTTGACGTCACACCACCAAGCAGCACAGGCACGGCCTACTGGAACCTGCCCTGCACTGATTACCAACCCGCCCTAGTGGCTGTAGTAAGTGCAACAAACAACCCTTCCCAGTAACTCCTCTTCAGCTAGACCTGCCCTGCTGTACCATATCTGAGTGACTGAAACTGCCAGTTGGAGAAGGAGGCGAAAAGTAATGAGCGCACAGATGAGCAAACAATGAAGAACACGCAGTCAGCCTGCTCAGACATAGTCAAATATTTTTTTTAAAAAAGGGACGAAACAAACAAATCGACAATCAATAAATGAGAAAAATAACTACTGAATGCCCCCAAAACAGCAGACAATATCAAAACATTTACCAAAACAGGACAGGATTTTTCCAGTAGGCATCCAAATTAAAACACCAGATGACTCTCCTGGGGATGAAAATGGTCTAGAAGTACCTGATAGGGAATTCAAATCTCTAATACTCAGAATTTTCCGAGAAATGAGGCAAAAAGCTGACAAACATGAGGAAAAAATAGACAAATTCATGGAAAATACAGACAAAAAATTGGAAGAATTCAGGAAGATGATGCAGGAACAAAA
>NW_004444014.1:8211114-8222086 GCF_000243295.1 Trichechus manatus latirostris | reverse complement strand
AGCCTTCATCTTAAGTGAGAATAGCAGCACAACTGGAAGAGTGTAGCCAATGTCACTGAACTGTGTATGTAGAAATTTTTGAAACGGTGTATATTTGGTATGTGTATTTTCACCAAAAAAAAAGGTTGAGAATTTAGAGGGTTAGTATGTTGTGGGGTTGTTAACCAATGTCATAAAACAAGATGTGTACTACTGTTTCATGAGAAACTATTGGTTCTGTAAGCCTTCACCTGAAGTACAATAAAATATAAAAAAATAAAAATAAATAAATAAATAAAAATTTAAAAAAATGTTTCATAGAGAAAATGGGAGTATAATAATACATTAAATAATAAAGTAGCCTTTGGGAGAGAGAGCAAAACTAAGGAAAGCCTATACACCAAATTAGTCTCTTGTGTTAATTGGAAAAGCACCCAGTGAATATTGTTGCTGTTGTTAGCTGCTGTTGAATTGGCCCTCAACTGAAGGTGACCTCATATACAACAGATTCAGACTATCGCTTTCCACAGGGTATTCATTAGCTGATTTTTTGGAAGTAGATTGCCAGTCCTTTCTTCTTAGTCCATCTTGGTCTAGAAGCTCCACTGAAACATGTTCAACAACATAGCAAAACACAAGCCTCCAATGATAGATGGGTCTTGGCTGAATTTGAAGTACAGTAATTGAACCTGGATCTCCGATATGGGAGACAAATATTTGACCACTGAACTATCACTGCCCCCCATAGTTAATATTATCCACATTATAGCACTGTGGTAGGCCCTGTGAGGAATGCAAAGATGACCCAGACACAGAGTCTAATGTTCATAGCTTATAGCCCATCAAGGAGTGTCAAAGATTGAATTGTGTCCCCCGAAAATATCTGTCAACTTGGCTGGGTCATGATTCCCAGTATTGTATGATCGTGTACCATTTTGTAATCTGATGTGATTTTCTTATGGGATGTAAATTCAATCACTATGATCTAATAAAACGGATTAGCGGCAGTTATACTGATGAGGTATACAAGACTGGATACTGTCTTAAGTCACTCTTTTGAGATATAAAAGAGAGAAGTGAGCAGAGATGCAGGGGAACCTCATACCACCAAGAAAGCAGTGACGGGAGCAGAGGGTGTCCTTTGGACCTGAGGTTCCTGCTCAGAGAAGCTCCCAGACCAAGGGAAGATTGATGACATGGGCCTTCCTCCAGAGCCGACAAAGAAAGCATTCCCCTGGAGCTGATGCCCTGAATTTGGACCTGTAGCATATTGGACTGTAAGAGAACAAACTTCTCTTTGTTAAACCCATCCACTTGTGGTATTTCTGTTAGAGCAGCACTAGGTGTCTAAGACAAGGAGATAAACTGTATTAAAAAATAATTTTAAAGTAAATTCAGATTGTCTATTGGAGGCACATCCATAATAGAAAATCCAGATATGGTATCTAGAATACAGGAGAGTAGTCAGGAGTGTGCATCCAAGAATCCACCTCTGACCCTTGTGCTGAGCCTTCGGGCAAGGTCTCTCAGACCATAAGCATCTTTTTGCCTTCTATAATTGGAGGAGAAAATTTTAGTTAAAGTTAATTCAGTCTTTAGACATGGTTCTTGGCCCACTCATTTCAGAAAATTCTATCCTCCTCTAAGGGATCTGCTTCCATCTAGCTGGTGTCACAAAGTATGCAGCCAGGTAGATAAAAGTCTTCATTATCAGAACAGAAACTGGTTCAAGCCTGGCAATGTTTTAGAATGGTTAGAAGGCAGCATCGCATAGTGGTGAAGGGTATGGGGTCAGGCAATAGGCAGCTCATATTCAAACTATAGGCTATTGGGAATAGATAAGACCCTTCATCAACCTGTGCCCTAATGTCTATAAAATAGTAATAATAATAGTATCTACCTTTTAGGGTTGATAGGAGGCCTCTAGCATAAGTTAAAACATCAGTAAAAATTTACTTCTGTTATTATCATGATTATTATTACTAGATAAAGATGATAGATCTTGCACACTAAAAATGGATAACTGGATCAAGGTCATTGCATATGGAAACCTCATGTACATATCACGCTGTCCAGCCACTTCAACCAATACATCATCAAGTCTACATATGAAATTTTGACTTGGACCTTGTTGTGTAGTGAATTACTTAATATAGCTCTTCTAGCCATAGTCTTTGTAACTCCCACCAAATGACTGATTGGAACTATGCAAATGATGTGCTTGTGGCCCACCGAGGGGATTGGATAGCTTACTAATAATGTAAATAAAATGCATGGCACTCTTGTGGGGGTGGGATCATACAAATAAGGATGCATGGAACCCTAACAAGGAGATTGGTCAGTTTTTCCATCCTGTTAGGCTGAAAATGAGTCTTCCCAGAGGTGGAGAAGAGACGATCTCACCACTACCAAGAAAGAAGATCCAGGAATGGAGTGCATTCTTTGGACCTGGGATCCCTGTGCTAATAACCTCCTAGATCCAGAAGACAGAACGAGAAAGCTGTTTAACACCGGAGAGGCGAGAAGCACTGGCAGAGAAGCAGCAGCAGCAGAGCCAGGAGACTGGCAAGAGACTGCCCATAGATCAGCAGGAGACAATGGGATGAGGGGTGGGCAGGAGGCTCTCTGGAGGAGTAGGGTGCCTCTGGGCACTTGGTGGAGCTAGGTTTACTTACCTATGGAGCTCGAGCTGAGTGCCTTCAGGCCAAGGCTTACCGGTGGAGTGGGGTGCCTCTGGATATTTATCAGCAGAGCTAAAAGATCTTTGTAAAAGATCTTTGGTAGAGGCCAGGTCGAGAGGTTGAGGGCCAGAGAGAGACTTGCCTATAGGCAAGGTAGAGTTGAGAAGGGTCTGTCCTAATTGAAGAACTATGTCCTGAGTATTCCTGAACCTGAATTGTAACCTGCTACTTCCTTAATAAACCCCATAACTGTGAGTATGGTCTGTGAATTCTGTGTGGCCATTGCAATGAATTATCAAACCCAGGAGAGAACTAGAGAGTGCCATTGGAGGGACTGTGTGTGTCAGAAATGGTAACAAGTTTGGAGGGTGGAGGCATATCTGATCTCTGCCTCATAAGAATCAGCCTTGAGCTGTTTTTCTTGATTCTCTTTCCCCCTTGTGAAGTTAGAGGAGGTCAGACGCCTCTGCCATGCCATTTTTACAGAACTTAATGGTTACTTTAGGTTTTCACCTAAACATGTTGATTTTCATGCACTTAGAGGTAAAAAGATGTGGTCTATATTAAGTGCTGGTCAAAGCCTTATTGTAAGATTCCTTTAAAAACACACATACACATACACACTCCATGACATTAAATTACTTAAAATCTACATGCAAAAGTACTGACCTCTTTCCCATAAATAAATAAAAAAATCCTGGCATGGAAATGCATTAGCTAAAATAAGTATTCGATCCTTTCAACCAAAGTCCATTTCCTTCTTCCATCCAGAAAGCCTTGAAGTGTATTATACTATTTGCAGATTTCTGTGTAGGCAGAGGATAAATAGTCTGCTTCTGTAATTAATAACTATTAAAGCTGTTTGACTGATCATATCTTTGGGCTCCTGAAATCTCTTCTGTGCAGGTGTGCATTAATGGAATCCATTAAATTCATATATTTCAACAGATAGTAATTTACGATCTTTTATAAGATCTGTCAGAAACCGCAGTAGGAGATAGAGGACTGTCTCAGGGCATTGCAGAGCAAACCGACTCCCTGCCTCAGAAATAACTTGCCTTTGCCTACTAAATATGAATGTCAATGCACGGGGCAGTCACATTCGGAGCATTCGACACCATCTGCTGTCTGGGAATATGCAGTATAAGCTTTTTATCACTGCTGAAGCCCTGAACAGGGCTGAGCAATTTTCAGAGATCCTGAAGAAAAAGTGTGTGGGAGTTCTAGTCACCTCATATTTGTCATAAAAATGGAGAAATTGAGAATATAGCCCTGCCTCCAGGAAAGGAATGGGTTTTCCTTGGGGTGAGTCACTCCCTAAGTCGCCTGTATTTCCCAATTCTCTTGTTAGGGCCATCTCCTCATACTGCTTAATGCTTCCAAGAGAGAGAGAAGCTGGCCTTGACTTCTGCCAAGCCTCACCCTTCCCCAGTCTCTGGCTCAGCCTGAAGAGAAGTGCTGTCCTCTCAGAGATGAGGTGTTCCTTCAGCAAGGCCAGGTTTCTGAAGAGACAAAGCAATTAGCCATCTTTCTGGGGAATTCAAAGTTTGCAGAACTACATTCAGTTTGTGAAATTCAACTTGGGCAGGGGGGCTTTCATAATTAATCAAAAGCTAAAAGCAAACCTGGGAGAGCCACTAACGATGTTATGTAATTATCAACTAACGTCTGAGGCAACGGTTAGTCAACAGTCAACTTACAGCAGAAGGGTCAGTGAGTGAAGGACAGTTGGGGTAAGAAGTTGCCCTGAGTCACCACGGGCAGGATGACGATGTTAGAAGGCAACAACCTCAAAGGCCTAACGTGTACCTTTAGTGATGTTGAAAGAAGGGAGAAAGTTGACTTGCAGTCGAAGCTAACATGATTACAATGAATTTCTCATATTTATGGAATGCTTTGACTGTTCAAAGATTTGTGAAAACAATTAGGTGAGGTTGGCAGCCCCCATTTCAAAGAAACAGCAAAAAATACTGAGCGTATTCTTATTCTAAAATTAATTCATGTCTCAGGGTTCAGGGGTGGCAACTAGAACTTACTCTTTTCTGGGGTTTCCTGAAGAAACCCAGACAAAGGTATATACTCCTAGAGCCCGCCTAACAACTCAACAACACCATAGCCACCGTCAAACTGAATCCTAAGTGTGAGTCCACACTAGTGGGGGAGTTTGTGTTTGGTTTTACTTTGTCTCACTGGCCAAGATATATATCTATATCCATATCTACAGTGATGTAGGTATATAGATTTTTTTTTTTTAATTTGGGATTTACAGGAATCCCTCTATATGACAGATCATATTTTTTGGAAATTATTTACTTTTTCTTTAATTCTTCATTTTAAAAACTAACCTACCATAGAGATATTGGTAGATAATCCACCCCCAACCCTTTTCTACCCCAACCATTCAAGTGAGAATGTTCAAAATATAACTTCTGCATAAAAGTGGGATATACAGCTACTTAAACTAAGATTCTGGCTAGGTTATATTCAGGATTTCTTTAATTTACCATTTTATTGCATTCACTATATTTTCAGATACCTCCAGAGATGTTACAGGTGATATTAATCAATGTTAACTACTTATTTTAAGATAATGAGTCAGATTAAATCTTTCAAACAATAATTTGTCCAACAAATATTCCAAAATTCTTGTTAAGTGCTAAATTTACAAAGAAAAATAAGTTATGGCCCCTGCTCTTGAGAAGTTGATAGTTTAATCAAAAAGATGGGTCAAGAACCAAGTAATTACAAGATAATATGGTAAACATTAATGAAGGTACATAAAATAGTGCCACAGATATACAGCAGTCACCCACATTTTCACAAGGTTGGGGCTAGGGCTTCAGAGTCTGAATGACGTTTGATCTGAGCCTTGACGAGGCCTTTCTTTCACTCAGCATGTATTTATTTAGTGTCAATTATGTTCACATCCTAAATGAATGGAATTGAATTTTGTAAGAAGGGAGAGAAAAGGTCAAGGCAGGGAGATTTTATCCAATCTGGAGCCAGCAAAACAGTGAAAGGGAAGGAAATCAGCATCTTCGAGCACACCTATTATCTACCAGGTGTTTAATCCTCACAGTAGGTCTGTTTCAAGCATTACTATTCCCACATTACGGATGAGAAGCTTGAGTTTCAGAGAGGTCAATTTGCTTTTCCAGGTCACAGAACTTGTATGAATTGGATGAAGCAGAGCTGGAGTGTGAACAGAGATGGGCTCATTCCAGAGCCATGGTCTTCCCATTCCTATGTCAGCTGCCTTCTTACAGTGGGATGGAAATGGAACAGGAAAAAAATAAAAGACAGTGGTGGATGGCACCAGAGTCAAAGCGATTTTGGTGACTGAGGTACTTGATGCTTCAGTTGCAAACAGAAACCCCAGAGACAATAGAATGGCCTGGGTTCATATCCTGTCCAGAACTGACAAGCCATGTTGTCATTGATTAAGCCTAACTGGATGTGGAAAGCGGATAATTATACCCAGTTTAGCAATATGTAGTGAGGTCCAGTATTTAAGTAAATATAACTTACAATGTTAAGCACATAGGAGTGACTTATCCAGTATCATTTCAACTTTCTACTCGGCTTTCCCAGGAAAAAGCCATCACTTAATGTTTTACAGCAGAGAATTTCACTAAAAGGGAGAATTGATATGAATCAAACATAAAGGAGTTATTCATATTTATTTAAGCAATAATCATTTATTGTCTACTTATGTCATTGGCCAAATCCCATATGCAAGGGATTAATACCATTGGCTTTGGTTGTAGAAGCCCTGGTGACAAAGTGGTTAAAGCAATCGGCTGCTAACACAAAAGGTTGCAGTTCATTGAGATTTACAACCTTAGAAACCCTATGAGCAATGTTTTTTTTTTTTGGGGGGGGGGATCGGGGGTGGCCTTGGTTCCCACGTGGACTCTGCCCTGCTTATTTTCCTGTGTTTTTATACTGATTTGTTTGGGACCTCATGACAGCATTCTAAATCCAGAAAGCTCATGCCCACTCATCATCTACTTTTTGGTTTGGGTTTTGAGATGTCCTCCGTGGGCCATATTCATATTAAAAAACAAATGAACAAACAAAAGCAGTTGCCATCTAGTTGATTTGTACTCATGGCCACCCCATGGGTTGCACAGGAAAATTACACTCTATAGGGTTTTCAAGGCTGTGATCTTTCAGAAGCAGCTCACCAGGCTTTTCTTCTGAGGCATCTCTGGGTGGATTTGTACCACTAATCTTTCGGTTAGTAGTCAAATGCTTAACCATTTGCACCACCCAGGACTCCTATATTCATATTACTTTCATGGGATTACTTGTAATTCCCAACAATTACATTTAGACCACTGTTTTCACTATTTTGGATGAAGTTTAGCTAACTTGAGTTTGCTTTAGAAACTTAATTTATTCTCAAATTCACTGACCTTACAATGCTTGACCTTACAATTGGGTTGACACAATTACCTTGGCCACAATTGAGAACAAGTGCATGTTCCACAAGAGCAATAATCAGAAGTAGATTCTGATACTGAGCAATGCTATGGTTATACAATCACTACATTGAAGCATTGAGACAATTACCTTGAGAACAAGACCCATCCACAAATTCACAAAAAGTATTTTGTAATTGTTGTGTGGCTATTTATGGTCAGATTAAGTATCTACTTTTTACGTAAACCATGAATAGAGTAAATGGTGACTCTTAGTCCGTTATGTAATCAGAAGTGTGACTTTATGGAGAATTCCTTTAAGGTGAAGTTAGAAAGTGGAATAAGGATGAAGTATGTAGTATTTCTAAGAAATTGACTCAGGTTGAAGAGCTTGAGTAGAGACAAAATCAAAGGATCAGAAATACCCAAAAGGAGAACTTTTTGAATGATGCTTTTAGATGATGATTAAAACCAGACTGGACGTGGCAGTAGCAAATGACTGTAAGGAAGAGTTTGGGCGGTAAGAACAAGTTGACCCTATTGCCTTAATGGCTCATCCCCTTTTTATCTACTGTGATATGAAAGCTGATGAGATCCTGCCTGAGGCAGCGGGACTGTCTCAACACACATTGTTTCTCCATCCACAGGAGTGAACACTTTACTGGGAGATTTAAAGTGAAATTTGGAATTACAAGGATGTACTTAGGAAACGGATTTTTTTTTCTTCAGTGAACTCTTAAGAGGGCTTGTCAGTAAAGTTCAAGCAAGCAGGTGTGCTGAAAATTGCTTTAAAACCAAAGAGACAGTAGGAGGCATGCATATGCCGGAAATCATAGTCCCCATGAGAGAGACAAGCCCATTTTTCAGCAGGAGCAGCTGTTGGTGCATCTGCAGACAGGTTGTTGTCAGGAGTGTTGAGCAGAGAAATTTCAGGAGAAAGATGCTCATGAGAAGGGAAGAGGCTCAAGGTCTCTAGCGTATGAGAGGCGGCAAGGAAACCTGGGTGATGGGCTGAGTCCTGGGCTGTCACTGTTAGAATTTAGAATTTCATCTGAGATTGGGAGGCTGGAGGAAAGTGGCACTGAGACTTTGGGTTGGAGTTTGTTAAATCCTGAGGAATAAAAATTGCAGTTCACTCTAATGAAACTTCCTGGGAAGACTATTAGTATTAAACAGGGTGGTTCTCCCCCAGAAATAATGCTAAATCACAGTCACAAATAATTCCAAGTCCAGTTCTGCAAGAGGCAGAACATGATCGCACTTTTTAAATTAAATTCACTCATTGCTTTGGTGGTAGCCATTTTCTGAAATTAATAGGAAGTGCACATGGGAATCAAAGGGCCAAGGGTGGCCATACTGCATTAGTGGGATGTAGATGCGGTGGGTGGGTATGCAGAGGTAAGCATGCACTTGAAATCTTTATTACACATTTAATTCAAGGGACTAACTAGACTAAAATATCTGTTAAAAGTTCATGAATCAAAATGTCACAAAACCATTGTCCATTTTCAGGGTTAAAATAACATTCGGTGTTACACTGTAAGGAATTTCACCTGTTTCTTTTAATGTCTCTCTGAGCATCATGAAGGTCAAAATTGTCTTATATCCTTTATACAGCCCATACCAAACCAAATCCCAAACTCTTGCTGTTGAGTCGATTCTGACTTACAACAACCCTATAGGATAGAGTAGAAATGCCCCATAGGGTTTCCAAGGAGTGGCTGATGGATTTGAACTGCTGACGTTTTGGTCAGTAGCCGAGCTCTTAGCCACTATGTCACCAGGGCTCCTATACAGCCCATAGCTAGTAACAAATTACTGATCACCAGATAGGTACTCACTTCTTAATTTTTTAAATAAAATGGTAATATTAAAAATAAATCTTATGAGACTGAAATCCATTAGTAATAACTATATTCCACAAATGTGAATCCTTCATTGATATTCATTAGATTAATCATTTATTCATGAATTTAGCAAATATTTGTTGAGAGGTCCCGCTGTATACCAAGTGGTTATTTTGCTGATACAGAGATGAAAAGCCCAGGGTTTTTACACTCAGAGAATTCACTTTAGAATCAGTGAAAGAGACAACAAAATGCACAATCACATAATGGCAGAATAAGTGTTATAATACCTGAATTCATCAACCTGGACAAGGAGCCTTGGCCTCAGCCTGGGGATTGGGATTTAGAAACACTAAGAGGAAGAGATACTGGCACTGTGTTTTGGGAGGTAAGTGGAGAACAGCCAGGTGGCAAGGATGGGAGGATGTTTCAAATGGCAAAATCACGGGCATGGGTACAGAAAGAGTGAGAACACCAATGATGGCATCTAACAACAACGGCAAGAACCTTTTAGTTAAGTAATAATGTTATGCCCATATTACAGATAAGAAAATGGAGGCAAATCCAGTCAGGGTGACTTATTACAGTACACTCATTAAAGAATCATATTGCAGCACCCTGTTGCAGACCAGAGTATCACATTGCAGCAAATAGAAGAATCAGAATCAAAACCAGATCTGTGTTCTTTCAAGTGCACTAATGTGGATAGAGTAAACCAACAATGATGAAGAAGTGAAAGAGGATGGGATCACATTTCATATAAACCTTGCTGCCCTAACCAGCAGACGAGAGGAACAATACTGTAGAGAAGATGGACCTCAGTCCAGATAGCAAAGTAAGTTCATGCTTACCTCCTCCTGTCTCCCTTTAACACTTACCAAAGCCATGTGTTTATTGCACAGGATATCATCAGAGGAGGTTTACTTTTAATAGGATTCTGAAATACAAGATTAAAGAAATTAAGAAAATGCAACATGAAAGGTTACAGTGGATGAATTTTTCTTTCAAACTGCAGAAATAAAGTTTAAAAATTGCAAGTTCATCTAAAATAATGAATCTTGTTGTTGTTGTTAGTTGCCACAGAGTCGTCTCTGACTCATGGCAACCTTACGTATACCAGAAAAAAAACTGCCCAGCCCTGCTCCATCTTCATGATCTTTGTATGCTAGAACCCTTTGCTGTGGCTATTGTGTTAATCCATCTCATTGAAGGTTTCTCTTATTTTGGCTGACCCTCTATTTTACCAAACTCGATGTCCTTTTCTAGGGATTGGTCTTAATAGGATATCCAAAAAAAAAAAAAAAAAACCCGGTCCTACACAGATAATAGTAAAAATGCACGCTAGCAATGCCATAAAAGACCAGAAAAAAAGATATATTACAAAGAGACTGTTGGACTGAGAGTAGACTTTCCATAGCTCATGGGAGGGGCTACAAAGCAATGTGAGTAATAATGTCAAAAATGAGGGTTAAAAAACTTATCAATTCAGAATTTATACCCAGCATAATTGAATAGTGGGCATTTCTCTTATGCAAACACTGAGTTAACTACCCACAGGTCATCAATGAAAGCTCAAGTACAGGATGATATTTAGCAAGGGATGAAGTAAAATCCAAGAAAAATGGTATATGTTGAAATAAAATATATTGGTAAATTATTTGACTATTAAATGTAAAACTGGAATAATAACTATTTTGTGTCTTTTAAAAGGCAGTACTAAAATTTTAGACAATAAATGACAAGAAGGTTTGGGAGGCAGTTTTCAGCCTGTAATTAAAATATAACACTTTCTGAAGGAGGAACCAATGAATAATTTAGATGTTTAATAAAATATTGTGATATCTATATGCATATAAATATGTATACATGCATATATATATATATATAAAATTAAATCTTTGAGAGAATAGAAATATAATGCAGAATATCCAAAATAGCAGAAGGGAAATTAAAGAAAATCCTAATAGTCAAACAAAAATTGGGAGGACAATAAAAAGATATTTTAAAAAAAATTATAAATACAAAACATTAAATATGGTAG